>NC_041233.1:9962350-9964601 GCF_002837175.3 Physeter macrocephalus | reverse complement strand
ATCCATGGCCGCTGAGCCTGCGCGTCCGGAGCCTGTGCTCCGCAACGGGAGAGGCCACGACAGTGAGAGGCCCGCGTACCGCAAAAAAAAAAAATTCATTACATATAACAACATCACAACTGCAAACTGTAATAACTACAGTAAAAACTAAAAAAATACAAAATTTTATAACTAAAAAGCTACTAGATATAAAAAAAATGGGAGAAGATGGCGGAAGAGTAAGACACAGAGATCACCTTCCTCTCCACAGATACATCAGAAATACATCTACACGTGGAACTGCTCCTATAGAACACCCACTGAACGCTGGCAGAAGACCTCAGACCTCCCAAAAGGCAAGAAACTCCCCACGTACCTGGGTAGCACAAAACAAACAAGAAAAAACAGAGACAAAAGAATAGGGATGGGACCTGCACCAGTGGGAGGGAGCTGTGAAGGAGGAAAGGTTTCCACACACTAGAAGCCCCTATGCGGGCGGAGACTGCGAGTGGCAGAGGGGGAAGCTTCAGAGCCACAGAGGAGAGCGCAGCAACAGAGGTGCAGAGGGCAAAGCAGAGAGGTTCCTGCACAGAGGATTGGTGCGACCAGCACTCACCAGCCCGAGAGGCTTGTCTGCTCACCCGCCGGGACAGGCAGGGGCTGGGAGCTGAGGCTCCAGCTTCGGTCGGATCACAGGGAGAGGACTGGGGTTGGCGGTGTGAACACAGCCTGAAGGTGTTAGTGCACCATGGCTAGCCGGGAGGGAGTCCAGGAGAAGGCTGGAGCTGCCGAAGAGACAAGAGACTTTTTCTTGCCTCTCTGCTTCCTGGTGCGCGACGAGGGGATTAAGAGCCCTGCTTAAAGGAGCTCCAGAGACGGGCACGAGCCGCAGCTACCAGCACGGACCCCAGAGACGGGCATGAGATGCTAAGGCTTCTGCTGCCGCCGCCAAGAAGCCCATGTGCAAGCACAGGTCATTCTCCACACCTCCCCTCCCAGGAGCCTGTGCAGCCCGCCACTGCCAGGGTCCCGTGATCCAGGGACAACTTCCCTGGGAGAACATACGGCACACCTCAGGCTGGTGCAACATCACACCGGACTCTGCCGCTGCAGGCTCGCCCCGCATCCGTACCCCTCCCTCCCCCCGGGCCTGAGTGAGCCAGAGCCCCGGAAACAGCTGCTCCTTTAACCCCTCCCTGTCTGAGCAAAGAACAGACGCCCTCAGGCCCCGCACAGGCGGGGCCAAATCCAAAGCTGAAACCCCAGGGCTGTGCGAACACAGAAGAGAAGGGGAAATTTCTCCCAGCAGCCTCAGAAGCAGCGGATTAAAGCTCCACAATCAACTTGATGTACCCTGCATCTGTGGAATACCTGAATAGACAACAAATCATCGCAAATTGAACAGCAAGATATATTATTTTTTCCCCTTATCCTCTTTTTGTGAGTGTGTATGTCTATGCTCTGTGTGAGATTTTGTCTGTATACCTTTGCTTTCACCATTTGTCCTAGGGTTCTGACTGTCCGGGTTTTTTTTTTTTTTTTACTTAAAAAAAATTTTTTCTCAATAATTATTTTTTATTTTAATAACTTTATTTTATTTTATCTTACTTTATTTTACTTTATCCTCTTTTTTTCTTTCTTTCTTTCTCTTTCTTTCTATTTCTTCTCCCTTATCCCCTTTCTTTCTTTCTTTCTTTCTCTTTCTATTTCTTCTCCCTTTAATTATGAGCCATGTGGCTCTTGGTGCTCCAGCCAGGAGTCAGGAGTCAGGGCTGTGCCACTGAGGTGGGAGAGCCAACTTCAGGACACTGGTCCACAAGAGACCTCCCAGCTCCACGTAGTATCAAATGGCAAAAGTCTCCCAAAGATCTCCATCTCAACGCCAAGACCCAGCTTCACTCAATGACCAGCAAGCTACAGTGCTGCACACCGTATGCCAAACAACTAGCAAGACAGGAACACAACCCCACCCATTAGCAGAGAGGCTGCTAAAATCATAATAAAATAAATAAATAATAAATAAATAAATAAATAAATAATAAAATCAAAATAAAATCATAATACAGCAACAGACACACCAAAACACACCACCAGACGTGGACCTGCCCACCAGAAAGACAAGACCCAGCCTCATCCACCAGAACACAGGCACTAGTCCCCTCCACCAGGAAGCCTACACAACCCACTGAACCAACTTCAGCCACTGGGGACAGACACCAAAAAGAACGGGAACTACGAACCTGCAGCCTGCAAAAAGGAGACCCCAAACACA
>NC_041233.1:9961260-9961495 GCF_002837175.3 Physeter macrocephalus | reverse complement strand
AACAAACCCAAAACAATTAAGAAAATGGGAATAGGAACATACATATTGATAATTACCTTAAATGTAAATGGATTAAATGCTCCCACCAAAAGACACAGACTGGCTGAATGGATACAAAAACAATACCTGTATATATGCTGTCTATAAGAGGCCCACTTCAGACCTCAAGACACATACAGATTGAAAGTGAGGGGATGGAAAAAGATATTCCATGCAAATGGAAATCAGAAGAAAG
>NC_041233.1:9871281-9959562 GCF_002837175.3 Physeter macrocephalus | reverse complement strand
GGATGCTACCAGAAAACTAGTGGCGCTACTCAATGAATTTGGTGAAGCAGCAGGATACCAACTGAATGCACAGACATCTCTGGCATTCTTATACACTAATGATGAAAAATCTGAGAGTGAAATTAAGAAAACACTCCCATTTACCATTGCAACAAAAAGAATAAAATATCTAGGAATAAACCTACCTAAGGAGACAAAAGACCTGTATGCAAAAAATTATAAGACACTGATGAAAGAAATTAAAGATGATACAAATAGATGGAGAGATATACCATGTTCTTGGATTGGAAGAATCAACATTGTGAAAATGTGAAAATGACTCTATTACCCAAAGCTATATTCCATGCAAATGGAAATCAGAAGAAAGCTGGAGTAGCAATTCTCATCAGAAAAAATAGACTTTAAAATAGTGACTATTACAAGTGACAAACAAGGACAGTAATGATCAAAGGATCTATCTGGATTGGAAGAATCAACATTGTGAAAATGTGAAAATGACTCTATTACCCAAAGCTATCTACAGATTCAATGCAATCCCTATCAAACTACCACTGGCATTTTTCACAGAACTACAACAAAAAAGTTCACAATTTGTATGGAAACACAAAATACACGGAATAGCTAAAGCAATCTTGAGATGGAGGCTAAACAATACACTACTTAATAACGAAGTGATCACTGGAGAAATCAGAGGAATTCAAAAAATACCTAGAAACAAATGACAGTGGAGACACGATGACGCAAAACCTATGGGATGCAGCCAAAGCAGTTCTAAGAGGGAAGTTTATAGCAAGATAGAGTGAAAAAAATACATGTCTATACCTATGTCTCTTTATTTCTATATCTCTGCCTCTATCTCTACCTTCATCTCGACCTCTATACCTAGCCTATTCTGTGGTATGCAGGCCTCCCTCTGTTGTGGCCTCTCCCGTTGCGGAGCACAGGCTCCGGACGCGCAGGCTCAGCGATCATGGCTCACGGGCCCAGCCGCTCCGCGGCATATGGGATCCTCCCAGACCGGGGCGCGAACCCGGTTCCCCTGCATCGGCAGGCGGACGCGCAACCACTGCGCCACCAGGGAAGACCCTACCTAGCCTATTCTGAATGATGCAAAGAGGAAGCCAAGGAAACAGCTGTGTCTAAGTATGGGTATAGCTACACTTTTTTAAATTATTGCAGGTGAAATCATTCTTTAATTATATTTATTTTTTGACCACCATTCAAAATATATTTTGAAATCAACTTGGCTTTTTCTATTGTAACATTTATATATTGCTGCATAACAAAAGGTAGCAGCTTAAAACAGCAAAATATGTTATCTTAGAGTGTCTGTGGGTCTGGAATTCAGGAGTGGCTTAAATGGGTCCTCTGTCTCTGGGCTGCAATCAAGGACTGTGGTCATCTAAAGGTTTGACTTGGGGGATATCCACTTCTACTGATTATTTTTGCAGGCCTCAGATTCTTGCTGACTCTTGGCAAGAGTCATCTGTTCCTTGCCTCATGAGCCTCCCTACAGGGCAGCTTACAACATGGCAACCGGCTCCCCTTCAGAGCAAGCAAAAGAGATAGTGCAAGAGGGTGAGACAAGAGACACAGACTTTATAACCTAATCTCCAATGTGACATATTTTTTCTGTATTGTATTTGTATCAATCATTAGGTCTAGTCCACACTCAATTTACTCAGCCATAAAAAGAAACGAAATTGAGTTATTTGTAGTGAGGTGGATGGACCTAGAGTCTGTCATACAGAGTGAAGTAAGTCAGAAAGAGAAAAACAAATACCGTATGCTAACACATATATATGGAATCCAAGGAAAAAAAAAAAAGTTCATGAAGAACCTAGTACCGGGTAAGACGGGAATAAAGACACAGACCTACTACAGCATGGACTTGAGGATATGGGGAGGGGGAAGGGTAAGCTGTGACAAAGTGAGAGAGTGGCATAGACATATATACACTACCAAATGTAAAACAGATAGCTAGTGGGAAGCAGCCGCATAGCACAGGGAGATCAGCTAGGTGCTTTCTGACCACCTAGAGGGGTGGGATAGGGAGGGTGGGAGGGAGGGAGACACAAGTGAGAAGAGATATGAGAACATAGGTATATGTATAACTGATTGAAAGAGAAAAACAAATACCGTATGCTAACACATATATATGGAATCCAAGGAAAAAAAAAAAAGTTCATGAAGAACCTAGTACCGGGTAAGACGGGAATAAAGACACAGACCTACTACAGCATGGACTTGAGGATATGGGGAGGGGGAAGGGTAAGCTGTGACAAAGTGAGAGAGTGGCATAGACATATATACACTACCAAATGTAAAACAGATAGCTAGTGGGAAGCAGCCGCATAGCACAGGGAGATCAGCTAGGTGCTTTCTGACCACCTAGAGGGGTGGGATAGGGAGGGTGGGAGGGAGGGAGACACAAGTGAGAAGAGATATGAGAACATAGGTATATGTATAACTGATTCACTGTGTTATAAAGCAGAAACTAACACAACATTGTAAAGCAATTATACTCCAATAAAGATGTTAAAAATAAAAAAATAAGTTCTAGGATAAATACAAAAACGTTTCTGATACTTTTTAAGCTTCCTTTCTGCTTATTATATAGTTCTATTATTTGAAATATGTATTAATACTAGGCTTAATACCTGTTACTTGCTGGGTAAAAAGATGAATGAGCACAATAATGAAATTCTTTTACACTGTAAAAAAAAGAAAAAATGCCTCTCAAAAGGAGAATGGGTAAGTAAATTGTAGTATTTTCATGTAGTGGAACAGTATGCAGTAATACAAGGAATAAGCTACTCGTACAGGCAGCAACATGGGTGAATCTAACATATACTGAATGAAAAAAGCCTCATATAAAAGTGTACACACTAATTCTATACATCTAAGTTTCAATAACAGGCAAGATTAACAAATAATGATAAAACAGTGCCACATAAGGGAAGGGAAGTTGTTAAAGATGGGAAAGGTCATAAAGGAACCTAAAGGGGTGGTGGAAATATTAAATATCTTGACCTAGTTGGTAGTTACTAGGACATATATGTCTTTTTTTTTTAAGCAGTACACAGTTACGATGAATGCACCTTACACACTTTACTGAATTATGACATAGCAAAAAACAAAACCAAAAAAACCAGAATGCAAACAAGGAGGAAAATGGCATATGTGAAATGGTGAATGAATTCATAAAAGCAGCAATAACAAGATGCTAGTAAAGTGACAGCCAGCAGCTGTAGGAGTTTGCAACAGGATAATTTATACCTTCTGAAAGGAAAGCTATGAAGCTGTGACATTTTCTTATGCTGCTAATAAAGAACATGTAAATAAAATCTTTTTATCTGTTGATGCAGATACATATCATGAGTACCAAGGCTGAGATTCCTTAAATATCTGAACAGGGAGAGTACACTGAATGAGAAGTAAAGTAACATAAGTTTACAAAGAGGTAAGGTGGAGAGAGATGATAAAATTTAGGTATCTTATGTTAAAAAAGAATATTGCATTGTAAGCTCAGTGTTGAAAAAACAAAACAGAATAAAATAAAACATGTAATGAACAACCAACAAGAAAAAGTACAAATAAATATACTGTGGGATGGAAGGACTAAAACCAAACAACAATAAATGAAAATAGGTTAAATCACTCAATGTAAAAAGAGTTATCTTAAGCTTGAAAGTCCCACTTTTTCTTTCTTTCTTTTTTTTGACCAGAAAAAAATCCTAAGGGAAACAAAACAGGATTTTGTTTACATCTCTATTGTAGGACTTGTAATAATACAAAAATTATGTGTTTGTTTTAATGCCTTACATAACAGTTTCTCTTATGTAGGGCATTATAAAAGGAGTTATAAATATATATCTCATTCTTCTTAGAATTCTCAGCCTCTGACACACAATAGGACACATAATAAATATTCATAAATGGTTTCTGGAAGAATGAATAAACAACCAATTAAGTTACATTAAGTGAATACTAATTTCAGGGAAAGGGAGACTTATCTGTGATAAAAATAGCTGTGGTCAAGTGAAACAAAGAGCCCGGACATAAACCCACACTTATGTAGTCAACTGATTTTTGACAGGGTGCCAATAATACACAATGGGGAAAGGATAGTCTCTGCAGTAACTGGTGTTGGGGAAACTGGATATCCACATGCAAAAGAATAAAACTGGACCCTGATCTTATACCACTCACAACAATTAACTTGAAATAGATCAAAGACTTATACATAAGACCTGATACCATAAAACCCCTGAAGAAAACATAGGGAAGAAGCTCCTTGACATGGTTCTTGGCAATGATTCTTGGATAAGACACCAAAAGCACAGGCAACAAAAGCTAAAATAAACTAGTAGAACTACATCAAACGTAAGAGCCTCTGCACAGCAAAGGAAACAATCAAGAAACTGAAAAGGCAAACTACAGAAAGGGAGAAAATATTAAAACATGTTTCTGATAATGGGTTAATATCCAAAATCTATAAAGAACTCATACAACTCAAAAGCAGAAAAGCAAATAATCCAATTGAAAAATGGTTAAAGGACCTCAATAAGCATTTTTCCAAAGACATATGAATGGCTAACAGGTATACAAACAGGTGTTCAACATCACTAATCATCAAATGCAAACAAAATCACAAGGAGATATCACCTCACACCTTAAAATGGCTATTATCAGAAAGACAAGAAATAACAAATGCTGGCAAGGATGTAGAGAAAAGGGAAGCCTTGTGCACTGCTGGTAGGAATGTAAACTGGTGCAGCCACTATGGAGGAGACTACAGTGGCTCCTCAAAAAATTTAAAATAGAACTACTATATGATCCAGCAATTCCACTTCTGGGTATAAACCCAAAAGAAACAAAATCACTATTCCAAAGAGATATCTGCACCCTCATGTTCATTGCAGCATTATTTACAATAACCAAAACATGGAAACAGCCTAAGTGGTCCATCAACATATAAATGAATAATGAAAATGTAATGGATGTATACAATGGAATACTATTCGGCGACAAAAAGAAGGAAATTCTGCCACTGGAAACAATGTGGCTGGACTTATGCTAAGTGAAATAAATCAGACAATGAAAGAAAAATACTACTGGTAGCACTTATATGTGGTATCTAAAAATAACAACAAAAACAACAATAAAAGCCAATTTCATAGAAAGAGAATGAAATGGGGGTTGCCGGGGGTTGCCAAGGGCTGGGGGAATGGGGAAATGGAATGATGTAAGTCAAAAGGTATAAAATTTCAGTTATTATAACTTCAGAGGATCTAATGTACAGTATGGTGACTATAATTAATTATACAGTATTGTATACTTGAAATTTGCTGAGAGTATACCTCAAGCATTCTCACCATCAAAAAAAAAAGAGTTAACTATGTGAGGTGATGGATGTGTCAATTATCTTGATCCTGGTTATCATCCAACAATATATATGCATATCATATCATCACATTGTACACTTGAAATACGTACAATTACATTTCTTGATATAATTATATTTATTGGTATAATTATATTTGTTGATACAATTATATTTGTTGACCTAATCCCCATGTATAAAATAAGCAATCTTATTCTGACTCCTGGTTTTAGCTTAATGTTATTCTTCAGACTTCTTTAGATAACTTGTCATTGTCACCTCTTTAAGATTTTTGTAATTTTTACTGAAGTATAATATATATACAAAAACAATGCACAAGTGTACTTAAGTGTACAAATGGCTCAATGAATTTTCACAGTGAACACACCCACTTAACCAGAATCCAGGTCAAGAAACAAAACTTTACCTTAAATCCAGAAGTTCCCTCATGCCCCATCTACTGCCTACACCTTATCTTACTCTCACATGATAACCACAATGACATACCACTATACACACTTAGATGTCCAAAACGAAAGTCAGAAAACACCAAATGGAGATATTGGCAAGAACATGAAGCAACTGAAACCTTCATACCTTGCTAGTGGGAGTATAAGTAAACATATACACATTGGAAAAACATTTGGGAATTTCTTCTCAAGCTATATATAGTAATTCCTCCCCTAGTTATACACCCAACATGTGTTTTTTTCTTAACCAAAGGCCTGTAGAAAATGTTCACAGCAGTTTTGTTTATAATAGCCAAAACCTAGAGAGAGCCCAAATGCCCACCAACACAATGGAGAAATAAACAGTAGCACAGTCATATAGTGGAATACTATACAGCAATAAAAAGAAATAGATATACTTAGCAAAAGGAATGAATCTCACAGAAACTATATCGAGTGAAAGCCAGACATAGAAGCAAAAGCAATCAACAATAACAGAAGTCAGAAAAATGAGGAACTTGGAGCACCAGGGAATCTCACGGGATACTTAAGTTTGACATTTAAGTTATGTACACTTTACTTCAATTAACTGAGGAAAAAAGTACAAATATTGTTTGGAATTTATAACATCCGTCTGACTGAAAGTCTCTGAAATAAAACTGATATACTGTTCGCAAAACTAATAGCCTGAAACAAAAAAATTACGAAATATCAAAACAAAACCAAGGCACTTTTTTAGGAGTGACGTGGAAATACAAAATTTTTCTGAAGTTCTTCTCTAGCTTGATGAAAGACGAGCAATGGACAATCAAAAGATCTTGATGAGAAAGTATTATTTAACATACATATGTTAATAAAGAAATACAGATTCAATTACAACATTTACTAATGTGTTGGTAATCAGAACCAAAAAGCAGCAATCTACCAAATTAGAAAAAAAAGAAAATAAATGTGACTAGCAGTGCATAAAGAAACAGAAAGTATGACAAAAAATATAAAGAACATAAAAAATATCAATGATGTCATACTAAGATATATAGTAAACTAAAGAGCAAAAACAACAACTAAGCTATAAGATGGCATATGAATGTGCTAAATTTCTTATCGATGACAGACATACCTGACTTGAAAAACAAAACCTGCCACAAGTTATTTGTAAGAAAAGAACATGAAAATTTGAAAATAAAATGATGGGCAAAAATCAAACATGCTGCAGAAAATATAAGTAAAATAAAAGTAGGTTTGGCTATGTTTACATGAGATAAGGTAACACTGAGGGCCAAAAGAATTAAATGAGCAAAGATGATTCTCCAAGAAGAGAAATACACTAAGTCCCCTACATAAGAACGAGTTCTGTTCTGAGAGCACGTTCATAAGTCCAATTTGTTTATAAGTCCAACAAAGATAGCCTAGGTACCCAACTAACACAATCGGCTATATAGTACTGTACTGTAATAGGTTTATAATACTTTTCACACAAATAATACATAAAAAAACAAACACAAAAAATAAAGAAAACATTTTTAATCTTACAGTACAGTCCCTTGAAAAGTACAGTAGTAAAGTACAACAGCTGCCATCCAGGGGCTGGCACTGAGTGAACAGGCAAGAAGAGTTACTGACTGGAAGAGGGAGAGGAGGTGGGAAATAGTAGAGCTGAAGGATAGTCAGCAATAGGAGACAGAGGGCAAGCTACACGTGACAATGTAAGCTAGACATGTGAACTAACTTACATGACTGGACATGAGAACACACATTTGCATCTTTGAAAGTTCGCAACTTGAAGGTTCGTATGTAGGGGACCTACTGTAATTTGGGTAATTTTCTTTTTGGCACCAGATATCATAAAAACCAATAACATAAGGAAAAAACTACTGTTAAGTATAAAGATACTATGATTAAGACACACTCACATATCCATGAAAATAAATAGATGTTTTCTTTAGAAACTTTAAGAAACTACCAAAATTGATTTAGAAATAGATGGAAAATTAGTCTAAAGATCAAAAGCCAGAAATATGATTTAATAATCAATTGAAGGGCTTCCCTGGTGGCGCAGTAGTTAAGAATCCGCCTGCCAATTCAAGGGACATGGGTTTGAGCCCTGGCCTGGGAAGATCCCACATGCCGTGGAGCAACTAAGCCCGTGCGCCACAACTACTGATCCTGAGCTCTAGAGCCCACAAGCCACAACTAATGAGCCCATGTGCCACAACTACTGAGGCCTGCGCGCCTAGAGCCCGGGCTCTGCAACAAGAGAGGCCATGACAATGAGAAGCCCGCACACTGCAATGAAGACCCAACACAGCCAAAAATAAAATAATATAAATCAATAAATTTATTTTTAAAATATCAACTGAAGATCTTAAAGATGTACCATAAAAAAACCACCAGTGCCAGATGTTTTTAGAATTAAAAGTCTAGCCAGCAATAAATAAAATGACAACCCATGTAATTTAAACAGCCCATACCACAGGAAAATACATAACTATCACATACTTAATACCAAAACAAAATATTCGTCAAGAACAGGTCATATTTAATTCTGATACAAAATTGTAAATAAAACTTCGGCAATCTCAATTCCACACCAGTCTATTAAGAGAGTAATTCAGCATGTCCAACCAGAACACTCCAGGTTCCAACTTGGTTTCAGTAAAGCAGATTATTTTGTTCTCACTATGTTTTCCAAACACTTAAAAACAGTCTATAATTTTGAACTAAAGTTCAAAAAATATTTGCTGAATGAATAACTTAGTATATTTTTTTCCAAACACTCAAGCTTAAATTAGACACATGGTAGTTTCAGGTGTTGGAATTACCTGACACAGACTTAACAATCTGTTTAATCTGTGGTTAAAATAATGAAGGAAAAAAAGATGGCAAGATGGATGATTTCAACAGGAAACTGAAAACTATGAGAAAGACTGAAGATAAATAGAAAAACTTAAAAGCAGCTAAAGATAAATGAAAAAATGCACCCTAAATTGCAGAATATATATACTTTTCAAGTTTACACAGATCTTTTGTACCAAAATTGACCACAGTCTGGGACACAAAGCAGATTTCAATAAACTTCAAAGATCTGACATCACACAGAGAATTTTCTTTTTACACAGTTTTTAAGATACAAAACAGTGGGTTAAATCATTTTTCAAAAATGATTATAGATAAATTGCATGGGGAAAAAAGTAACCTGATGTCTTCCACATACAAAAGTGAACATCAATTCCATTAAAACAGGCATAAATGTGGAAGCCAAACAATAAATATTTTTAAAATAACAAAGGAGATTAACCCCAAGACTTCAGAGTAGGAAAATTAATTTTAAACAGGATACAAGTAACACCTACACTAACAAACTTAATAATCTAGAAATTGGCAAACTTTTCTTTATAAACAGTCAGATAGTAAATATTTTAGGCTTTGAGGGCCCAATGGTCTCTGTCACTTCACTACTGAACTTCTCCACTAAAGCCACAGATTATATGTAAATGAATCACCAGGGAGGTATTGGAATGGTGAGAGGGGCACAAGGGAAGCTTCAGGAGTGCTAGTAATATCTGTTTTGACCTATGTGTTAAGTTACATGGGCAATGGATTTGTAATAATTTATTGAGTTCTATAGTTAAGATCTGTGACTTTTCTATAAACCTGTTATACATATACAAATAAGATTTATTAAAAACTAAGACACACCTTAATTTATTGATCAAAGAAGGCATGAAAATAGAAACTGAAGCCTGCATATTAAAAAAAAAAGCACTACATATTGATACCTGGATTTTGTAGTTAAAGTGGTACACAGAGGGTAATTACATCTTTAAATGCATACACTTAAAAGCTTTAAAATAAACTCATCTTCAACAAAAAGCTGGAAAAAATAGCCTATAACCAAAGACAGATGAAGCAAGGAATAAAGGTAAAAGTAGAAGTTAATGAAAATTATAGATCAATAAAGCCAAAAGCTGGTTCCTTGAAAGACTAATAAATACATATCTGTAATAAAAATTAGTCACAAATGAAAAACTGTTAAAAATAAGAAGCAACAGATTAAACATTTTAAAAATAATAATACTATAGACAAGTTTATGGAAAAAATACTGATGAACAGAATTATGCAGATCATTAAAAGAATAATGCTTTTTGACCTAGTAGGCCTTGTTTCAGAACACAAAGATTAGTTATTAAGAAATGTGGAAATATCCCCCATAAAATGTTAAGAAAGCATTTGGAAAAATTAAACTCTCATTCTTAAGACTCAGTGAATACTTTGTGAACATGACAAAATCTACCCAGTCCAAGCCAGCAGCATGCATAATGAAGAAATATGGCAGGCACTCCCACTCAAATCTGTTTTGTTGGTGCTTGGTCAGGAAGTGTTATCCTTTTATTGTGCTGCTTATTCTTCACAGACAGAAAAAATAAAATTAGGTCCTTTAATCACATTACATACACACACACACACACACACACACACACACACACACACACACACACATATTTTTAAACTCCAGATGGATTAAGATACTATATATTTTTTTAAAAAAACATGCTTGGTGGGCTTCCCTGGTGGCGCAGTGGTTGGGAGTCCGCCTGCCGATGCAGGGGACGCGGGTTCGTGCCCCGGTCCGGGAAGATCCCACATGCCGTGGAGCGGCTGGGCCCGTAAGCCATGGCCGCTGAGCCTGCGCGTCCGGAGCCTGTGCTCCGCAACGGGAGAGGCCACAGCAGTGAGAGGCCTGCATACCGCAAAAAAAAAAAAAAAAAAAAAAAAAAAACATGCTTGGTATTTTTAGACAAAATAAAGAAAAATTTCATTAGGCCCTTGGGGTAAGGATAACAGAATGAAAAATAGAGAGCAGGGACTTCCCTGGTGGCACAGGGCTTAAGAATCCGCCTGCCAAAGCAGGGGACATGGGTTCGAGTCCTGGTCCAGGAAGATCCCACATACCACAGAGCAACTAAGCCCGTGCACTACAACTACTGAGGCTGTGCTCTAGAGCCTGCGAGCCACAACTACTGAGTCTGCGTGCCACAGCTACTGAAACATGTGTACCTAGAGCCCATGCTCCACAGGAGAAGCCACCGCAATGAGAAGCCTGTGCACCACAACGAAGAGTAGCCCCTGCTCGCGGCAACTAGAGAAAACCCTCGTGCAGCAACGAAGACCCAATGCAGGCAATAATTAATTAATTATTAAAAAAAAAAAAAAGAGTCTGCCTGCCAATGCAGGGGACATTGGTCCCAGAAGATCCCACACGCCACGGAGCAGCTAAGCCCGTGAGCTACAACTACAGAGCCTGAACTCTAGAGCCCGCGAGCCACAACTACTGAAGTCCGTGTGCCTAGAACCCCTGCTCTGCAACAAGAGAAGCCACCGCTGAGAGAAGCCTGCGCTCCTCAACAAAGAGTAGCCCCTGCTTGCTGCAACTAGAGAAAGACCGCACGTAGCAACAAAGACCCAGTGCAGGCAAAAATAAATAGAAAGCACAGGAGAATTGTATCACAATATAAAAGTTACAGAAAATATACCATTAAATTAAAAGACAAAAAACATACTGAGAAAAGATAATTAGTAACAATTATAACGAAAGATTACATTTAGAATACATACAGAATGCTTACAAAACTCAGTGGAAGAAAACAACCTGAAAAGCCATAAATTTATGAAAACTGCACAACCTCAGTAATCAGTCACAAAATTAAACAGTGAAGTTTTTCACCCATTACTGAGGAAACAACTTTTATATCTGGTGAGGAGGGAAGAAAAGTAGTCTGCTAATGAATAACAATGTACATAGAAAAATTAGAAATCCTCATATCCTATAACTCAAAAATACTAATCATAGAACACTAGAGCAGTGATTCTTAAACTCAGCAGGTATCAGCATCACATGAACACCTTGTTAAAACAGACTGCTGAGCCTCATCCCTGAATTTCTTTTCCAGTACGTTTGAGATAGGGCATGAGAATCTGCATTTCAAACAAGTTTCCAGGTGCTGCTGCTGCTTCTGGCCAAAGAACCTCACTTTGAGAAGCACTGCTCTAGAGTCTAGAGATACACCTGTATTTGTGCAGAGAGAATGACACGGATATTCACAGCAGCACTGTTTCTATTACTAAAAAATGGCAATTATCTAAATGCCTACCAATAAAATACCTAGAATGGGAAAACATAACTTTAAAAGGAATAAAATAAACTACATATGGATATATCTCAAATTATTAGTGAATTGGGAGAAAAATGTGTATCATACGTAAGTTAAAATAATTTACATATTTTTAAAAAGCACCCAAAACAATATACAGTATTGTTCAGCTAACTATATATTTTTCCAAGGTACATACAGGGGTAAAATAAGAAGACTAGTAGAACTTGGAACTAGACTCGGAACTGCAATGAGGAAGACTCCAGGAAAAAGCCATCAGAAGAGTGATATCAGAAGTGGACAAAGGAGACTTTCCAGGAGAGAGTAGTCAGTAGGGTAATGTAGCAGTTGTTCAAGGAAGGCAACTACAATTAAGTCACTGGTGACCTTTACCTGAATAGATTCTCAAGTGGAGAAGAACCAAGACAGAATGCTATGGGATGAAATTTGACTGAGAGGCTCAGAAACATTTACCAGAGAATTTAACTTTGATCCATCTGCTGCAGGACTTGTACACACAGCTGGGCTAAGATAAAATAATTTCGTAATAGGCGTGCAGGCCATTTATTCATCTAAACACACTAAGTTTTATACCAAAATTAATAAGACTATCATAAAATTGATTATTTGAACCCTCTCTTGGACCCTTTTACTCCCAGTAAGGAATGGTTTGAGGCACTCATTTCAGGGAAGGTTACTCACTATGTGTCCCTATGTTAACACAAAGAAGGATATCTTCCAGTAAGAAGATATGTCTTTATGTCTTGAAAGGAAACTGTCTGTAACCAAGATACAGTGTCTCCCTTTCTGCCATGGTCATCAGAAATGTATCTGCAGGTCAACTTAGAAATTAACTTAGAAACTATACATTATATTGATCAGTATACATCTGTAAGCCAGTTTGGTCCTGCTATTGATCTGTGAACTTTATATTTTCTATTAAGTTTGACTTTTATCTATAACTAATTTTCCATCTTAACATATGGACTCTTACAAATCTCACAAAATCCATTGTTAAATAAAGGAATGAATGAACAAACTTACCTGGGATTTATTCATTTTCTGCTGTTCTTGGTAAAATGTAGACAACTCTCAAGATACGCTGGGTTAGGAGGACTGGGGTCATGAATGATCTGGCCTGTGTGGCAGCTCCTGAATTCTCCTTCCCTATAAAGCTAAACACACCACTAGATAAGGAAAAACCTCAATGTCCCTTTGACCTTCAGAAGAGTCAGGGAGACAGTTGGTGGAAGACCACCTACCTAATATGACTCTAATATAATCAGGTAGCTCTTGGGTATAACATTGTTCAGAGTTAGGTATTTACCTCCTAAGGATATTTTAACAGTTTAAATCTCCCCTGGTGTTCCCAAAAAAAGTTTAAATGATAAAATTGGTTAAAACGAATTAAAAAACACATTATGAAGGAACATTAACTCTTCAGCAAAGCTGTTGTTAAAAAAAAACACTCAAGACTAAAGAAAAATAATAAAACTCAAAACTAAGCTGTTTATCAATTTCCCCACTAATATTACTAAACCTTTGGTTAGTGACTCCACAGAAAGCTATAAAAAGCAGTGCTTTAAGGAAAGACCTGTGTTTTAATTTATCTTTGTTGCTGTTTCTCAAAAGGATCTTTCATAAAAAACTTGCTTTTAGTTGTATGGAAAAGTAAACAGTACTGGCTTAGGAGTCGGATCTTTTAGTCTTCGCCACTAACTGATCTGAACAAGGCACTAATCTTCAGAAACAAACAAACAAAAAAAGAAATTCTATCACATGATACAAAAACCGGATAATTCTTGAAGATCTTTCCTGAATGCTAGGGCAGGCAGAACAGAGAGACAACGTATATCAAGATGAAGTGATGGACATGACTAAAGAGCAGTTCGGAATCCAAAAAGCATTAATGCAGAACCATAGGCATGTGTATGTGTACAAAGCTAACTATTGTTATTACTCAGCCTCGCGCGTTCTCCCCGCAGCACCGCCCACCTACCCCGGGGGGGCTCGCTGCACCCGTCACGCATGCGTATTAAGCCCTCCTCCTGCGCCCTCAAAAAGGGGGCCTCTCGGACAGCCGCGCCCGCTCAGCGCTGGGGCTAGTCAAGCAGGGGTTTTGGCTCCTTTTCCTGACTGAGACGCCAGCTTCCCGCCGTCCCGGGGGTCCGCGGAGCTCCTCCCCACCACCGTGCACCGACCTTCTCCCTCCCGCCCTCCAAACCGAGGGCTTCCGTCGGCCCTCACCCAACCCTCCCGGGCTCACCCGCCTCTCCCTAGTCGTGTAGCACTGACCCTAGAAGAGCGCATAGACTCGCCAGCCCCGGAACCGCTTCCCACGCAAGGGCTGAGGAAAACAGAAGAAAAGGCTGCAGTGCACAAAGGCGGAAGTGCACAGAAGCCAAAGGTGGCTCTAGGCATGCGCAGATGGCCCGCACGCAGGGCCAGACAGTCTGCGCGGAACGTCAGAAGTCTGTTTCCCTTGAGCCTCCGCGACTGACGGTTCGGGATTGGTTGAGAGTGCAGCCTTACCTAGCAGTGGGAAGTTTGGAGCTTTAAGCTCCCTAAGCTTTAAGCCGGTCAGGGACTCCCCCAAAAGTTATGGATTACAACTGAGTTCTCTGTGCAGCCATAATGCAAATTTACACACAGAGCTGTCAAGGAAAGGAAACCTGTATGTCAATTTCACTTTTTTTTAATACTGGGAAATAGACCCCATTAATAAAAGAATAATATGCGCCATCAGCAATTTGTTCAGGAATTAAAAAGCGGAGAAGGGGCGGACAAGAAAGCCAGTTCATTAAAATCATGAAAGCAATAAATGAAAATTGTAGATAAATAAGACACAATCCAAAAGAAAACAGTCATTTATATAAACATATTCTTTCATTTGTGACATTAAAATTACTTGAATAAAGGGAGATATACCCTTTCATGGAAAGATTCAAAAATTTTGGACAAAATTCCAATAAGAATCTCAACAAATTTTTACATGTACTTTTTTCTCCTTGACTTTTTAAAGTATTGTGTACTTTACAAAAGCATTCTCAACTTCATCTGGAATAAAAATAAATCTAAATTACAGCCAGAAAGCATTTCAAAAAGGAGAAAATTGCCTAAGAAATATCAATACGTATAATAAGTGCTCAGTTATTCAAAATAGTTTGACATCTGCTTCATGTTAATACAACGGCTATGATTAAGAATGTTTTTTAAATGTAGTATAATAAACGTAGCATTTCAAAACAATGAGGGAAAGAATGAAGTATTCCAAACATCAAGTCATTCCCAACAATTGGGAATAAAGTTTATATCCATAGATCACGTGTGATACAGCTCACATGGATTCAAGGTTTGAAATGTTTAAAGTAAACCACTAAGTTAGTAAAAGAAAAATTGAGGTGAGAAGTTGTGACACAAAGAAACCCATAAATTTAATGTGATACATTTTATTATAAAAAATAGCAAACAACTCAGTTCTAGTTTTTAAAAGATGTTAAAAGCAAAGAAACCAGGAAATTATATTTTTACTATATAAAAGAAAATGTATTACTTAATAAAATCTTTAAATCAATAGAAGGAAAAAACTTAAAATGGGCTACAGAACTAAGAAGCAATAAAAAAAGAAAATTCAAATGAATAATACGTGTTTGAAAAAGTTGATTATGAGAATTGAAAGAAATGTAAATGTTTATGTAAAAACATGTAAGATATCATTTACTGAGATTTAAAATTTTTTAATTTAAAATTTATATATATACACAGAAGTTCATTTTATTTGGTACAGTTTTATGAGTTCTGACACGTGCATAGATCTGTGTAACCACCACTTCAGTCAAAATACAGAACTGTTTCATTACTGCCCCCTCAAACTGCTTCATACCCTTTTGAAATAAAAACCTCTCAGCACTCTTAACTTCTGGCAACCACTATGTATTCTTCATGCCTATATGTTTGCCTTTTTAAAAAAGTATTTTTACAAATACCTACAGCAAATATCACAGTTAATATGGACAGTGTTCAACTTAAAAGTAGGACAAAAATAAGGATGCCTGCTATCTCCAACTTTATTCAGCATTTTTCTAAAATTTTTAGAGTAATATAGTAAAACAATCATATACACAGAAAATTCAAATAAAAGTATCCAAAATAAGAGTTTTAGAAATTCAATACAAGTTCAATATAAAAAATTTCAGAAAATTAAATTATTTTAAAGGTACACCTAATAATAGCATGAAAAATATGAAAATCTATACAAAAACATAAAATATAATGAGGGCTATAACAAATTCCTGGATAGGAAGTCTCAATGTTATAAAAATATCAATTCTCTCCATGCTGATGTACAAATTCATAGCAATCTCAAATAAAATCCCACTTGGAACTCCATGACTGGGGGAAGGGATTATATCAGGAAAGAGCCAAATAAGAAAGTCAAAGGGCATTAATGGATGTGGTTCCTGTGACTGTGCTCAAGATTTCAGCATGAAGTCCACCCATGAGCTTGTGGGTGTACCTCAGTGAGGATCTCCCCACTGGGTCCACAGGCACCACCAATGCCCCGAGTGCTATAACACACTTCCCACCACTCTGCAGCCAGCTCCTTGTGCGTGCTCCCAAGTACGATGGCAAAAGTCAGTCCAGTAAATAGAGTGCTATCAGGAAAAGAGACCAGGATCTTTTTTTTTTTTTTTTTAAATATTTTGGCTGAGTTGGGTCTTTATTGCTGTGCGTGGGCTTTCTCTAGTTGTGGCGAGCAGGGGCTACTCTTTGTTGCGGTGCGTGGTCTTCTCATCGCGGTGGCTTCTCTCTTTTTTTTTTTTTTTTTTTTTTGCGGTACACGGGCCTCTCCCGCTGCGGAGCACAGGCTCCGGACGCGCAGGCTCAGCGGCCATGGCTCACGGGCCCAGCCCCTCCGCGGCATGTGGGATCCTCCCGGACCAGGGCATGAACCCGCGTTCCCTGCATCGGCAGGCGGACTCTCAACCACTGCGCCACCAGGGAAGCCCCCTGCGGTGGCTTCTCTTGTTGAGGAGCACGGGCTCTAGGCACATGGGCTTCAGTAATTGCGGCATGCGGGCTCAGTAGTTGTGGCTCACAGGCTCTAGAGTGCAGGCTCAGCAGTTGTGGCACACAGGCTTAGCTTCTCTGTGGCATGTGGGATCTTCCCAGATCGAACCCATGTCCCCTGCACTGGCAAGCGGATTCTTAACCACTGTGCCACCAGGGAAGTCCCAAGACCAGGATCTTTGAGCAAGGAAAAAACCACAAACTTGACGTATAGTGCCGTGTTCTAGAAAAAAGAGGTTTGTAGTAGCCAGCTTGGTGAGTGGTTAAATTCAGAAGAGACATAAAAACTTAAGAATCCTTCCACAAGAGGGTAAGAAGAGTGGAGAAGATGTAACCATACAAAGGCAGGGGAAAAAAATCCCTGATCAATAAAAAAACCCTGAGCAAAAATGTACAGTATAACTCACCTGAAGGCAAATAGTAAAGAATTTAGAAGGTGTCTGCTACTTCAAATGTGAAAGCAGCAATGCAAAACTACAAGGAACATGAAAAATCAAGGAAACATGTCATCACCAAAAGATAGCAATAATTCTCCAAACACCAGGCTCAAAAGCAAAGAATTTTGTGATTGAGCTGACAAAGAACTCAAAAGAGCTGTTTTGAATAAACTCAAAAAGCTACAAGAAAACTCAGAAAGCCAATCCAATGATATCAGAAAAAAAATCATAACCAAATGAAATATTTACCACAGAGACAGAAATCTTTTAAGAAAACAAAACAGAAATTCTGGAGCTGAAGAAGTTAAAGAATAAAATGAAAATGCAATAGAGAGTATCCACATCAGAGTAGATCAAATGTAAGATAGCCTAAATGAGCTACAGAATAGGAACTTTGAAATAACCCAATCAGAAGAGAAAAAAGAAAAAAAAAATGAAGTAAGCCTACATTATCAATGGGACTCTACAAATGTACAAGTATCGGAATAACTTGGGTTCCAGAAGGAAAAGAGAGGGAAAAGGGGAACGAAAGTTTAAAGAAATAATAGCTGAGAACTTCCCAAACCTGGGGAGAGATATGGACATACAAGATCATAAGCTAATAGTCCACACTGTTCTCTCAATTCAGAAAGACCTTCTCTAAGACACATTATAATGAAACTGTTAAATTCTAAGATAGAGAATGCAACTAGCAGCCAGAGGAAAAAAAAAAGATTCTAACCTATCCAGGAACCCCCATTAGGCTACCAGCAAATTTCTCAGTAGAAATTCTATAGACCAGGAGAGAATGGAATGTTGTATTCATAGGATTGAAAGAAAAAATACTCCAGCCAAGAATTCTAACCAGCAAAGTTATCCTTCAGATCTGAAGGAGAAATACTTTCCCAGACAAACGAAAGCTGAGGGGTTTCATCACCACTAGACATGCCTAGAAGAATTGCTGAAAGAAGTTCTTCAAGCTGAAATGAAAAGACACTAACCAGAAACATGAAAACATAAAGTATACAACACATTGGTGAAAATAAATATACAATTAGACTTAGAAAACTCTAATTCTATAAAAGAATGGTGTGTTAACCACTTACCTAAGTATAAAGCTTAAAAGAAAGGAGTATTAGATTTTCTACTCAGCCGCGCCTAAGTTGTGTGTGCAGGCTGTTTCGACGCCAGGACCCCCTAAGAGACAATGATGTTGGGCACCGAAGGCAGCGAGGGATTCGTGGTGAAGGTCCAGGGCTTGCCTTGGTCTTGCTCGGCCGACGAAGTGCAGCGGTTTTTTTCTGACTGCAAAATTCAAAATGGGGCTCAAGGTATTCGTTTCATCTACACCAGAGAAGGCAGACCAAGTGGCGAGGCTTCTGTTGAACTTGAATCAGAAGATGAAGTCAAATTTGCCGTGAAAAAAGACAGAGAAACTATGGGACACAGATATGTTGAAGTATTCAAGTCAAACAACGTTAAAATGGATTGGGTGTTGAAGCATACTGGTGCAGATAGTCCTGACACGGCCAATGATGGCTTTGTACGGCTTAGAGGACTCCCCTTTGGATGTAGCAAGGAAGAAATTGTTCAGTTCTTCTCAGGGTTGGAAATCGTGCCAAATGGGATAACATTGCCGGTGGACTTCCAGGGGAGGAGTACGGGGGAGGCCTTCGTGTAGTTTGCTTCACAGGAAATAGCTGAAAGGCTCTAAAGAAACACAAGGAAAGAACAGGGCACAGGTATATCGAAATCTTTAAGAGCAGTCGAGCTGAAGTTAGAACTCACTATGATCCACCACGAAAACTTATGGCCATGCAGCGGCCAGGTCCCTATGACAGACCTGGGGCTGGCAGAGGGTATAACAGCATTGGAAAAGGAGCTGGCTTTGAAAGGATGAGGCGTGGTGCTTATGGAGGCTATGATGATTATAATGGCTATAATGATGGCTATGGATTTGGGTCAGATAGATTTGGAAGAGACCTCAATTATTGTTTTTCAAGAATGTCAGATCACAGATATGGGGATGGTGGCTCTACTTTCCAGAGCACAACAGGACACTGTGTACACATGCGGGGATTACCTTACAGAGCTACTGAGAATGACATTTATAATTTTTTTTCACCACTCAATCCTGTGAGAGTACATATTGAAATTGGTCCCGATGGCAGAGTAACTGGTGAAGCAGATGTCGAGTTTGCAACTCATGAAGATGCTGTGGCAGCTATGTCAAAAGACAAAGCAAATATGCAACACAGATATGTAGAACTCTTCTTGAATTCTACAGCAGGAGCAAGCGGTGGTGCTTACGGTAGCCAAATGCTAGGAGGCATGGGTTTGTCAAACCAGTCCAGTTATGGCGGCCCAGGCAGCCAGCAGCTGAGTGGTGGTTATGGAGGCGGCTATGGTGGCCAGAGCAGCATGAGTGGATATGACCGAGTTTTACAGGAAAACTCCAGTGATTTTCAATCAAACACTGCATAGGCAGCCAAGGAGCAGTGAACAGCAGCTACTACAGTAGTGGAAGCCGAGCATCTATGGGAGTGAACGGAATGGGAGGGATGTCTAGCATGTCCAGTATGAGTGGTGGATGGGGAATGTAATTGATCCTAATCACTGACTCTTGGTCAACATTTTTTAAAAGAAAAACAAAACTTAAGTTTTAACAGTTTTGCAATACAAGCTTGTGATTTATGCTTACTCTAAGTGGAAATCAGGATTGTTTTGAAGACTTAAGGTTCAGTATTTTTGAACACAAACATTCATTTAGGATGTAACTAGGTTGAGTAATCTATTACTGTTAAATAATTTTCAGCTTTTCTCAAGTTAGTTATATTGTAGGATGTACTTAAGCAGTAGGTGTATTTAGGTTAAAGCAGTTGGATTATGTTAAGTGTTGCTTACACCACATTACATTGAACACTGTTTGGATGCATGTTGAAAGACATGCTTTTTTGTAAAACTCAATATAGGAGCTGTGTCTACAATTAAAAGTGAAACATTTGGCATGTTTGTTAATTCTAGTTTCATTTAATAACCTCTATGGCACGTAAGTTTAAGCTTTTTTTTAAGTTAATGGGGAAAATTTGAGACGCAATACCAATACTTTAGGATTTTGGTCTTGGTGTTTGTATGAAATTCTGAGGCCTTGATTTAAATCTTTTCATTGTATTGTGATTTTCCTTTTAGGTGTATTGAGCTAAGTGAAACTTGTTGAATAAATCTTCCTTTTAAAAACTGAAAAAAAAAAAAAAAAGGAGTATTAAAAATAATTATAGCTAATTATGTGCTAATAAATATATAATATAGAGGTAAAAAGTGATATCAAAAATAAAAAAGGGGGAGTAAAAGTGTGACGCTTTGGTAGGCAAAGTTAAGTTACTATCAGCTATAAATGGACTTTATTATCTATGAGATATTTCATGTAAGCCTCATGTTAACCACACCTAGAATAAATTCACAAAAGAAAAGAAGAAATGGGAAACAGAGGATACCACCACAGAAAATCACAAATTTACAAAAGTAGGCAAGAAGAGGAGAAAAGAATATGTGGAAATACAAAACAAGCAGAAAGCAATAAGATGATTTCAGTAATTCCTTACATACCAATAATAGCTCTAAATGTAGATGAATTGATTTCACCAATCAAAAGGCAGAGTGGCTGGATTGATAAGAAAAACAAGATCCAATTATATGCAGCCTACAAAAGACTCACATCAGCTTTAAGGACATATGGTCTCAAAGTGCAGGAATGGAAAGATAAATTCTGTGAAGGTTGACACCAAAAGAAAGCAGAGATAGCTATACAAGCCAAAAATGGTAACAAGACAAAGAAGGTAATTACATAATGATAAAGGGGTGAATTCCCCAAGAAGATACAATTGCAAATATATATGCACCCAACATCAGAACACCTAAATATATTAAGCAGATACTAACAGATCTGAAGGAAGAAATACATAACAATGCAATAATAGTAGGGGACTTCAATACCCTGTTTTCAACAAGGCTAGATCATCTAGACAGATAATAAAGATGAAAAGTTGGACTTGAACCATACATTAGACCAAATGGACTTAACAGATATTTATAGAACATTCTATTCAACAGCAGCAGAATACATATTCTTCTCAAGTGCACACAGATTTTCTCCAGAAGAGATCATATGAAAGGCCACATAACAAGTCTTAACACATTTAAGAATACTGAAATCGTATCAAGTATTTTTTTACCACAATGGTATGAAGCTAGAAATCAATAAGAAGAAAGCTGTAAAATCTAAAAATAAGTTGAAATTAAACAGCACACTCTGGGCTTCCCTGGTGGCGCAGCGGTTGCGCGTCCGCCTGCCGATGCAGGGGAACCGGGTTCGCGCCCCGGTCTGGGAGGATCCCACATGCCGCGGAGCGGCTGGGCCCGTGAGCCATGGCCGCTGAGCCTGCGCGTCCGGAGCCTGTCCTCCGCAACGGGAGAGGCCACAGCAGAGGGAGGCCCGCATACCACAAAAAAAAAAAAAAAAAAAAAAAAAAAAAAAAACAGCACACTCTGAACAACCAATGGATTTAAAAAAGCAAAGGGAAATCAAAAACTATATTGAAACAAATGAAATGGAAACACAACAAACCAAAACCTCTGGGATGCTTCAAAACCAGTTCTGAGAGGGAATTTTACAGCAATAAATGCATATATTAAGAATTTAGAAAGAGTTCAAGCAAACCACCTAACTTTACATCTCAAGGAACTAGAAAAAGAGGAAGAAACTAAGCCCAAAGTTAGCAGAAGGAAAGAAATAACAAAAGTCAGAGCTGAAACAAATGAGAGACCACAAAAAACAACAGAAGAAAACAAATCTTAGATTTCAAAAATCTAAGTTTTTTTGGAAAACACAAACAAAATTGACACACCTTTAGCTAGACTCACTAAGAAAAAAAGAGAGAGGACTCTTAAATGAAATCAAAAATGAAGTAACTGACATTACAGAAATACAGAGAATCGTAAGAGACTACTATGAACAATTATATGCCAATGTGTTGGATAACCTAGAAGAAATGGATAAAGTCCTAGACATGTAATTACATATACGAAAAAATATTCTCGTAGTTTACGCAGATACATCCAATTCAAACTGAGAACTGTACGGTTTTACTTAACCTCTTCTGTGACATCTGTATCTCCTTTCTTCCACACTGGAAAATCTCGTTCTCAAGGACATAGGAAATAATTGAATTAGAATATCCAATTAGTCATTTGTTTCACCTCAAATGATGCACACACAAGTTCAGATTAACAATATCCATAACACCACATAAGACATTAATGAAAGAATTTGAAAAAGGCAGAACTAAATGGCAAGATATTCCATCATCATGGATTGGAGAATCAATATTGTTAAATGTCCATGCTACCCAAAGCAATCTACAGATTTAATGCAATCCTTATCAAAATTCCAATGGCATTTTTCACAGAAATAGAACAAAAAAAATCCTAAAATTTATATGGAACCATAAAACACACCCAATAGCCAAAGAAATCTTGAGAAAGAAAAACAAAGTTGGAGGCATCACACTTGCTAATTTCAAACTATGTTACAAAGCTATAGTTATCAAAACTGTATGGTATTGGCATAAAAAACACACACATAGATGAGTGGAACAAAATAGAGAACACAGAAATCAACCCATGCATATATGTTAAGCTAGTTTATGACAAATGACTAAAAATATACAATGGGGAAAGGACCACCTCTTCAGTAAATGGTGATGGGAAAACTGGATAGCTACATGTAATGGAATGAAACTGGACCACTATCTTTCAACATACACAAAAATTAATGCAGCATGAATGAAAGCCTTTAACGTAAGATCTGAAACCACAAAGCTCCCAGAAAAAAATAGGCAGTAAGCTCCTTGAACTCAGTCTTGGTGATGATTTTTTTTGGATCTGACTCCAAAAGCAAAGGAAACAAAAGCAAAAATAAACAAGTAGGACTACATCAAACTAAAAAGCTTCTGCATGACAAAGAAAACCATCAACAAAATGAAAAGGCCTATCCCAACTGGGAGAAAATATATGCAATTCATGTATCTGATAAGTGATTAATATCCAAAATATAAAAAGAACTCATATCACTCAATAGCAAACAAACAAACAAGCACTCTGATTTAAAAAATGGGCTGAAGAACTGAATAAACATTTTTCCAAAAAAGATAATACAGGTGGCCAATAGGTATGAAAAATGCTGAGCATCACTAATTATCAGGGAAATGCTAATCAAAACCACAATGAAATGTCACCTTACACCTATTAGAATGACTATTATCAAAAAAGACAAGAAATTACAGGTGCTGGAGAGGATTCTGAGACAAGGCAACCCTTCTGCACTGTTGCTGGGAATGTAAACTGGTGCAGTCACTGTGGAAAAATGTATGGAGTTTCCTCAAAAAATTAAAAGTGAAACTACCATTCAACCCAGGAATCCCTCTTCTGATACAAGGAAAACAGTAATTTGAAAAGATATATGCATCCCTATGCTCACTGCAGCATTATTTACAATAGGAAAGATATGAAACAACACAAGTGTCCAATGATGGATGAATGGATAAAGAAATTGTTGTACAGATATACAATGGAATATTATTCAGCCAAATAAAAGAATGAAATCTTGCCATGTGACAACATGGAAGAATCTTGAGGGCACTATCCTAAGTGAAATAACACAGAGAAAAAGAAATACTGCATGATCTCATTTATATGTGGAATCTTTAAAACAAAAATCTTAGATACAGAGAACAGATTGGTGTTGCAGAGACAAGAGGTGGGTGGGGTGAAATGGGTGAAGGTGAAAAGGTACTAACTTCCAGCTATAATATATCATAAATAAGTCATGGAGATGTAAGAAACAGCATGGTGACCATAGTTAATAATATTATATTGCATATGTGAAAATTGCTAAGAAAGCAAACCTTAAAAATTCTCATAAAAGAAAAAAATTTGTACCTATGTATCTTGACAGATCTCAACTACACTTACCATAGTGATTATTTCACAATATATACAAATAATGAATCCTTACATTGTACAGCTGAAACTAACATAATGTTATATGTCAATTATACCTCAAAAAAAAAAAACTATGATATCCTAGGAACAATACAATATCAGAACAAGCTGTGACTTACGAAAAGTTAAAACTTTTTTCGCATGAAATTCTCTCCTTCCCTTCCCCATTTTTTGTTTGTACCATATCTACATTCTCAGAACATAAAGCCATTGAGATAGTCTGGGACCTCGGATCCTCTACCTGTACGCATGTACTTGTACCTGGGCAAACGTCTCCTCCAGCAACTGAAGAGTATGCAACTGTAAGGGACTAAAAATAGCTGCATGCATGCCAGTTGGGGGCAATTAGGAACAGTAAGATACTAAGGGCCACAAACCAACTGCTGCTTTTGAGGTGCCAGGAGCAAAAGCAGGGTACTGCACATGATCCCTGCACACAGCACCACCAAGGGGGTGGGCAGGCCACCTAAGCCACACCTCAGTCCGACCCACCACTCCTGCTCCCACCCTCACTCCATTTAAGGAAGTAGCCTGCCCCTCTAGAAGAGTGAACAAGGGCACCTGTTACTTGTTTTCGCTCCCTTGTGCTGCAGCACTAGTCCCAATAAAGGCTTGCCTGAATTCCTCCTCTGGCCTCTTATCAATTTCTGTGATTAAAGAGTCCAAGGACCCAAATCTGTATCAATTACATAGTATAACCTCTTCTTTTTAACCCGCATTTAATCTTAATTCTAGAAGTAACTATATATTTACTGTTCACACTAATCCTTATTGCAATCTCTTGAGTTATTGTGGTTTCTGAAGCTGGTTCTTCAGTAGATTCCTCAAGGAGGGCTCCTGGAACACTCTCCTGAAACACTGTAATGAAGACAGGGTCAGTATTACTGACTTTTCTTTTTGCCTCCAGCTCCAATATGATTCAATATGGGACTTTTAATGATTCTGTCTTTATTTCAAAGTTTGATATTTTGTTCATCAAGGACTTCTTGACACTGAATTTAGTTTTTGAATAATTATTGCATTAAAGTCTCATTTATCTTGATTACTGAGTTGTTGGTGCCCCTGAAATTTTGTGCCCGAGGCCAGTGCCTTTCTCACCTCACCCTGGTCCAAGCATGGAGTTGGAGCTTCTCTGTCCTTTGTCTTTATTGTTCCCATCCTACTTAATTTGATAGCGCTCCCAACAGTTGCTGTGCATGCATAATCCAGTCCCAAAGGAGCCCTGGTGGCCCAGTGTGAGAATTCAAAGACATTCATGCCTTACCTTAGACCTCTGCCTCACTAACTGGTGGAGTAAACCAAGTTTCTCCCAGTCTCAGCTGCAGCTCCTGGCCAGGCTCTTGAGTTGCACAAGCTCAAAGCTCTGCCGTGGCTCCTCCTTTGGTCCCTGCACCGCGCATGCGTGGGGCTCTCCTGGGAAGGGGCGCGCACAGGCTAGCTCTGCCTCTGTACTGAGCATGCACAAGGCCCTCACGCGTCCAGCTACACGGTTGCTTCCTTCTGCTTTCCCCACACTTAGGGGGATGTTGAGCAGGTCTAATGGCTGTTGTCCACCCAGTTGTATTTTGCAGTAACAGGGGGATACCTTGTCATCTAGTCTTGTTGTAAATACTGCCCATGGGTTTCGGTTTTAATGTTTTATGCTCTGTGTTTATATGCAGATTCCGGAACATAAAAACTATGCTTCCATGATCACACCAACTTCTCAGAATTCCTAAATATATTTTATTTTTAAAACGGTGCTTCAAAAGAAAACAATGGAGAACGCAATTAATTTTTTACATGCAGAAAAAAAACTACATTACAGTTTTTAAAACTACATTACAAAAAAAACTCACAAGGGCTTCCCTGGTGGCGCAGTGGTTGAGAGCCCGCCTGCCAATGCAGGGGACACGGGTTCGTGCCCCGGTCCGGGAAGATCCCACATGCTGTGGAGCGGCTGGGCCCGTGAGCCATGGCCACTGAGCCTGCGCGTCTGGAGCCTGTGCTCCGCAACGGGTGAGGCCACAACAGTGAGAGGCCCGCATACTGCAAAAAAAAAAAAAAAAAAAAAAAAAAAACTCACAAAAGGCTATTTTCTGCTCAAGGCCTAGACATGTTCCCATTGTTAACAAGGTAGATTGCAACTGATAGGGATGTGTCAGCTCCTGGTCCGGGCAAGATGTAGAGCAAACACATGGGATGGCCTGGCCCAGCTCAGAAGAGAGAAAGGGAAAGGCCCTGGGAGTGAAGAGAGAAGGGAAAACCGGGTAAAAGTTTGTGACCCAATGTTTCAGCCGTCAGGATGAAGTTCCTGCTACCGGTCCACGGAGCCAGGTGAGGGGCTGAGTTTCACTCCCTTTTGGTAGGAGAGGAGGCAGGGATCAGGGATGGACACACACAGAAAGCCAGGTCTGCTGGTGGACTGTGCCCCTAACAGAAGGGTGACTAGAAAACATTCTACTCACTGAGGAAGCTTTACTGTCTGGGCTATGGGTGAGCAAGAAAATCACTAGGCCTCTGCTGTGGACTGGATATTTATGTCCCCCACATTCATACGCTGGAATTTTAGCCTCAAAGGTGATGATGTTAGGAGGTGGGGCCTGTGGGAGGTGATGAGGTCAGAAGGCAGCGCCCACATGAATGGGATGAGTGCCCTCGTAAAAGAGGCCAGAAAGAGTCCCCTTTCCACTTCTGATATGTGAGGACCCAGCAAAAAAACGACCACCTATGAACCAGAAAGTGGGCCCTCAGCAGACACAGAATCTGCAGGTGCCTTGATCTTGGATTTCTCAGCATCTAAAACTCTGAGAAATAAATTTCTGTTGTTTATATGTCACCCAGTCTGTGGTATTTGTTACAGCAGCCCAAACGGAATAAGACAGCCTGTGATTCAAGCAGCCAGTGTCTGGTTGTAAGTGCTATGGATATAAGTAAACAGAGGAAGAGGCTGGACGTGGGGAATGGGGGACGTTTTGTTTTAACTAGGGTGGTAAGTGAAGTCTTTGTGTCAGGGAGAACATGAAAGAATTGATATTTAAGAAGAATTCTATATGTTCACCTCCATAGGGCCTGAAAATGCACTTAAGAAAATTCAAAATCCTTTTCTAATTAAAAACCAAAATAACACAACAAAAATGGCAATAGTTAGAAATGTCCTTAACATGAAAAAAAAAATGTATACGTCAAAACCCCAAAGCCAGAAAGAATCGCTATCACCAAAACATGCCCTGATCTCACCATGAACAACAGTAACCAGAGACTACAAATGGGAGGATTAGAACCCCAACACCTTCATGAAATAGGTAATTTGATAAAACTGTAAAAGAAATTACTGTAAATTGGTTAAAGACCCAGAAGATTGCATTGGAATCATAAGTGAATAACACAACATGAAAAAAAATACCAGGAAAATTAGAAAAACAAAACAAGATTAAAAAAAATTCTAAAACTAAAAAAACACTGCCATGGAAATAAGAACACTACTGGGTGGATTAGACAACAAGTTAACCGGGATTGAAGAGAGAATTAGTGAACCCGAATGTTGCAGAGAGATAAACTAATGGAAAATAAAAACAGGGCAAATACAGTGAGACAGATGAAGTGTAGTAAGAAAGAGTTTAATATTCCCTGGGATTTTACGATGAGAAATGGGACGAGTGTTAAAGACACAGGATTTGAAGACTTTTAGAATTACTGTAAAACATGGATTTTCAGATCCCAGTCCTGAGCAGGAAAAATAAAAACAAATTTGAACTTCACCCTATAGTAATGGATTGTAGAATATTAAAGATAATTGAAGACTTTATCACAGAGCAGGGAAGGCAGACCACAGTGAGACCAAACAGCAGCCCAGTCAGCAGTCACAATTCAGGGAGAACACAAAGCAAAACCATCTTCATGTCAAGGAAAGCATCACAGAAACATCTGTATATTTTTCTCCCTAAACTATCACTCAAGAATAAAAGCAAAATAAGAACACTTTCAGATAAAAAAGACTAAGAGAGTTTGCCTCTCTCAGGCTCTCACTGAAAGTGAGGAAGGATGTATTTAAGGAAGAAGTGAGTGAATCCCAGAAGGAAAGAGCGGAGTGTGAGAGACATGGAAGCAGGAGATGGGGGAAAGCAGGTCTCAGTCAGACAGTCATCGACTGTGTAAAAAAACAGTCATGGATTAGTAATAACAATAATCATGACTAATTGGAGGCATAAACTTCTGTGGTTCAGTGCTGTGTCCTGGCCATCACCTGCCACCCTACCAGGGTTTGGGAAGCCTGAGCTGAGGTTGGGAACGCATATATATCGATTTATATAATAATTATTTATATCTATCTACATAATAAGAATTCTATACCAAGAACAAATGGGATTTATTCCTGAAATGCAAGAATGTTTCAACCTAGGAAAATGTATTGGTGTAATGGAATGAAGGGGAAAAAAACATGACCATCTCAAGGTAGAAAAAGCAATTGAAAAAATTAAACACCTCTGCATGATGAAAACTACTCAACAAACTAGGTTTGAAGAAAATTACCATGACAGAATTCAAGCCGTATATGTAAAACCACAGCCAACATCACACTCAATGGTGAAAGACTGGAAACTTTCCCTCTGAGATCAGGAAGCATGTAAGAATGCTGGGTTTTACCACTTCTATGCAACATAGTACTGGTAGTTTCAGCCATAGCAGTTAGGAAAGATAGATCAATAAATAAGTTAATGAATAAATCACTGACATCCAGTGATTTGAAAGGAGGAAGCAGAATTATCTCTGTTCTCACATGACATGATCTCATGCACACAAATCCTAAGGACGTCACAAAAATAATGTCCAAACTAATAAATAAATTCAGCACAGTATCAGGATACAAAGTCAACATTAAAAATCATTTATTTCTATACACTAACATGATCAATCTGAAAAGGAAACTAAGAAAACAATTTGATTTACAATTGCATCAGAAAGAGTAAACGACTTAGCAATCAACATAACCAAGGAGATGAAGACTTACACAAGGAAAATTGCCAAACTTTGTGTAAGAGACTAAATGACACAAATCCCATTTTCACGGACTGGAAGACTTATGACTGCTAACATCTCAATAGTACCCACTGCAATTTACAATTACAATGCAATCCCTATCAAAACCCCATCCTAAATGGAAAACCCCATCCTAAACTTCACTTTACACTGAATAGACCCCCAAAGAGCCAAACACTTCTGAGCAAGAAAAACCATGTGGGAGGATGCACACTCCCTGATTTCAAAACTTACTGCAAAGCTACAAGAATCAAAACAGTTTGGTACTGGCATAAAGACAGAATTATACATCAATGGAATAGAATTCAGAGCCCAGAAAGAAACCCTCACATATATGGTCAAATGATTTTTGACAAGAACAGCAAGATTATTCAAGGGGAAAAGACAGTCTTTTCCACAAAAGGTGCTGGGAGAATGTGATACGAACGTGCAGAGGAACGAGGCTGGACCCTAACAACACCATTTATAAAAGTTAACTCACAAATAGGGAATTCCCTGGTGGTCCAGTGGTTAAGACCCTGCGCTCCCAATGCAGGGGACCTGGGTCGATCCCTGGTCAAGGAACTAGATCCCACATGCCTCAACTAAAAGATCCCACAAGCCGTAACGAAGACCCGTTGCAGTCAAATAAATAAACTTTTTTTTTTTAAGAAAAAGGGACAAAATTTCATATCTTGGACACACAGACATACATACATACAGATAGACACGAAGATCTCAGTCTGCCTCCTTGAGTTTAAAAAAGCCTCATTCCTTTCTTTTTTTTTTCTCTTAAAGTTTTAATTTCTACTAATTGAGCCAAGGCTGTAGCCTCAGGTGATGTGGCCTATGTTTACATTGCAGGGATGTGATAAGAGTTATAACTTCAAACTTTATCCTAGGAATACTCTTGCACCAATCACTAGTTTTAAGTACATTCTATGATGATTTGAGGCCTGCTAACTAGGCAGATTTGTACCAAGAAAATAGCACACAAAAACCCACAGAACAAAACAACAAACTATTCTCAAACAAAATACACATTTGCTGGAGACAATCTGAGATTTACCTGCGATTAGACATTCAAAATTGCAATAGTGCACAGCAGAATGTCACGAAATAAACATTTCCCCTGATTTGGAAGTCTTCCTTTCTACATGCAAAATTTACCAAAAAACCCCCAGAGAAACAAAAAAACCCAACCAAGCCCGATAGTAGCTAGAATTTTCAAATAATTGAGCGCCTATGATAACTACTCAAAAATGAAATTTTAAACGCTCATTTAACTCTTCCCTTTCTCATGCAACATTTACCAAAAAGCCCCCCAAAACAACCAAGCCCTTTAGTAGCTAGAATTTTCAAATATTTGAGCATCTATGATAACTACTCAAAAATGAAATTTTAAACGCTCATTTAACTTAGAGTAACGCTGCTTCGCAACAACCTGTTGCTGGAAAAGAGTAACACAAACAAGAAAAACATAAACTGTTCAAAAAGCTCTCCATATGCAAAAAAATAATAAGCACAGAATTTCCTTATTTCAAACTTTGGTTAGATGTTACTATGTCACACGTTACCGGTACTCCAGAGAGCGCTCTGCGAGTCAGTTACGAGTCATTTCAGTTGATAATCAAGAGTGAAAACGCTGAAAGCGAACCTTCAGCCTTTTGGAGATGACCCTCCTGAGGGCTTCAGGAAAGGGCACAGAGGCCCCCGTCTGAACACCGCTCCTGGCGGCCGGGGGTGCAGGATCCCCGAGCTGTGCGCGTGCCCATCACCCGCGCGCATCCCGAGAGCAGAGGCCCCTGCACCCCTCCGGACCCACCGCGCCCGACACGCCCGCCCCGCGGCCCCATCTTCGGGCTCCTCTGCGGCGCCTCCCCGTCCAGGCCCCGTGAGCCCGCGGCGACGGGGCCGACTCCGGCGTCCGCAGACCCAGAGGCCAGCCCCGCCGGGCGCGTGGGGACAGTCCCGCCGCGAGGAGGCCCGAGGGGCGCCGAGAAGGGAGGGCTGCGAGCGCGCGGGGCGCCCACCGCTCAACGGCCGCCTTCGTGACCCCGGCCCGCCGTCCTCACCCTGCGGCCGGTGGCGGCGGCCCCGGAGCCGAGGAGCGAGGGAGGCTCGCGCTCCTCGGGGCTGGAGGGGTCGAGCCCCTGGCTGCTGGGCAGGCGGGGGGCGGCGGCCGGGAGGCGCGCGGTGAGGGGCTGCGGATAGAGCTGCACTTACTCGTCTCTGCGCTGCTCCCCCGCCGGGAGCGTCACAGTGTGGGGACCGACTCGGTCTCCAACTTCCCTTTTCTCAGGACGCGGGTCTTCAGGCGCCCCGGCATCCCAGCGGCGCAGCCCTCTCACCTGCCTCCGCTCACGCCTGCGCATTCTCCTCGGGAGGGAGGGGGTGGGGCGGGGCGGGGCGGGGCGCCTCCCGGGCGGGGCGCCTCCCCGCCTCCCCGCCTCCCCGCCTCCCCGCCTCCCCGCCTCCCCGCCTCAGGACTCCCGGTCTGCATACCCGTGTCTTATTTTTAATTCCCTGAAAGTGTTTTACTTGAAATCAATTTTTAAAAAAAATGACATGTTTTCTTGTCCAAATCATAATTTACTGACTATAGATGCTGCCTTTGTAAGATTTCTTCAGTGATAATTTATCCGCTGTCAACCGACCTGAGTCAAGTTACAGGAATCAAATTTTTTCAAAATTCTATTTTCCTTCCATCCGTTTTCAGTCAATAATACATTGTGCCACATGGAGTTTTATTTAGCGTGCATCACGTCTACTAATAATCACCATGAGGCCCATGGTCCCTAGGGTGAAAATGTAGAGGTCCATTACGTCTACTACCTTGATCACAGAGGTTCTTTTTCTTGTTTTTTTTTTTTAAGACAGATACTCAATTTTCATCTAGCTTTTTGAACATGCTGCTTCCCCCAAAGACCCCACGCTCCTCGTCTGTCCTCTTCATTAGAGAATAGAAAAGGATTTTCTCTTAGCTGATTCCAAAGTACAGGCCGATGAAAGCTAACAAACTGTTCCCAGTTGCTTGCCTAGGAATTGAAAGAACCTTTCCCACTTGAATATCCTAGTTACAAACCACATCTCCAATTCCTCTAGGAATGAAAAAACACCAAGGAGAGACTGTGCTGGGGAAATTAACGAACAATTCATTTGACAAGCATTCAATCTCGAACTCTTCATCCTGGTGATTAGTGTAGGAAAAGAGCACGGGTCATCACCATGCAGTTTTCGTTCTTTTTTTTCCTTAGGAAGACAAACACAGTTTTATTGAGGACAGTAGTTCACCAATTTTTTTTTAAGATATTTTTGATGTGGACCATTTTTTAAAAGTCTTTATTGAATACGTTACAATATTGCTTCTGTTTTATGTTTTGGTTTTTTGGCTGCAAGGCATTTGGGATCTTAGCTCCCCAACCAGGGATCGAACTCGCATTCTCTGCATTGGAAGGCAAAGTCTTAACCACTGGACTGCCAGGGAAGCCCCAGTAGTTCACCAATTTTAATGCTCTAACTCCTAACCACTCTTGCAGCGCAGAGTTGCCAGGCAAACTTTAAGCAAATCACATGTGAACAGAACGATTATGTGGAGATTACGGGATTGCTTAGATAGGCAGAGATAGCTGTGTGGACCCTTTGGTCCTTCATCTTTGCTCCCTCCTGCCTCAAAAATGAAGATATGATGTCTGGCCTAGGCTGGTGCTCCAGCAGCCATTTTGGGCCAGGAGACAGCCTTCAGGATTGACACTAGCTAAAAGATGATGGGACAGAAACAAATGATGGCTGACTACAGTGCTGTGCAGTTGAGGGTCAGGAAGGACTGTCCAAGTTCATAAATCTTTTTACATGAGAGAGGAAAAAGTCTCCCTCTTGTCTGAGCCTGTATTGTTCGGGTTTTCTGCTATATTATGGAAATCTAGTATTGAGGGAACTATTGGTTTTGCACTGAAACACTGTGTGAACTTTGACACCACAGTCCCCATCTCAGAGAAACCTCCTCGTATGTACCATGGAAGATGCAGGGTTGAAATGGCCCATATATTCTGAAGATCCCATTCTTTGGCCTGGTCCACATTCACATCATCTTCTATTACTTAAAAGGCCTCATCAGTTCTTGGGGAACTGTCCCTTGTCCCTCAGTGCACAAGGTTAGTTGAGGCTGAAACCCCTTCCTAGCTGCAGGGCAGGGGTGCCCACAGAGCCACTGGGGTGCCTAAAACCTGTGAGGGAGGCCTGAGGGTGCTCACGTCTCCCAGACATACCATATCCAGGGATGTGGAAGGCTGGGTAGACTGTGTGCAGGGTTTGGAAGCTCCTTGTTTAAGCCATCACTGTACAATTGGAAAACTGAGGTCCAGAGAGGGGCAGGGAAAACCCAGGGCACTGGGCAGGGGCAGAGTCTTGAGAAGAAGGGAGAGTTTGGACCTCCTAGGCTAGGGCTGCCTCCTCCCACAGGGCTTGCTTTAGAATTAGAGCTCCTAGGACCCCAGTACACCCCCACCCATGTGGAGTAGATTTCTCTGGAAGTCCACACAAGTGTACACTGACACTCACACTAACATCAGAGAAAGGGACAATAGGACATGGGGTCAGGGGAAGGGGGGGACACTGAGGCGGTGACAAATGTAAAAGAAGAAAGATAATGACAGAAACCTGGATCATTCTTCCTTGGACTGAAGCAAAGACCACCGTGTTGGACCATCAGGGGCCTCATTTGGAAACGGGGCCAGATCCATTGCACTGGCTGTGGTGAGGAGTCCTTGTAAGGGAACTGGACACCCCAGGGCCAATGTGGACAAGAGAAGGCTGAGGGAAGCTTCCAAGGTCACTCTCAAAGCCCCTGGTTCCTATGGATCCTGTCACATTGCCCCCCTGGGGCCCAAGGAATGTTGATGCCCTGAATTCTCTGAAACAAAGGTATGTTTTGTGCTGTGGCTTCCCTGCTTGGTATGTAGTATGAGTGGTTCCCATCAGGGGGAATGATGTGTCCAGTGTGATCTACTGGAGCAACTGGGGCCAGGAGAGTGTCCCCTGGGCTCTTGAACATTCCCCTGCCCCTGACCTGGCCTGTACCTCCTCTTATTAGCATCCACCTCTAACATCTGAGCTTGTCAGTGGCGGGATGGAGCCTCTTATCTATTCATTCACCAGCTGTGCCCTGAGCACTCAAATGGGGGCCATGATGAAAAGAACCACCAGGGTCCCTGCCCTCTAGCAGCTCACAGCCTGGAAGGGAAAATAGACAAAACCACGAATACAGGAACAAAAGAAAGAAAACAGCAAGTTCTATATCGAAAAACAGCAGGGTGCCACAACGGGGTCCTGGGGTCCACTAGGTGAGGGGGTCTAGAAAGGCTGTATCGAGGTGACATGTCTGTTCCCAGCAGTGAGACGAGAAGGAGCCGGCCCTGCACAAATCTGGGGAGAATTAGCCTAGAAGAAGGCATGAGTGTGTGGAAACATAGAAGCTGAATGTGTTTGGCCAGAGAGGAAGTCAGAAGGGGGCCAGTGTGGCTGGTAGGAGCTTGGGAGGACAGTAGGGGACAGTAGGGAGGGCAGGGCCAGGGCCTGGTGCTTGATGGCCATGTGAGTGATCCACTGTGTGTGACAGCATTAGCCACTCTCAGTGGTTTAAGCAACAAACATTATCTCACACTATCTGTAGGCCAGGAATTGAACAGGACTCAGCTGAAGGGTTCTTCCAGTGTCTCCTAGGGGTTTGGGGCTGTGGCCTCAATTGAGTCAGAACCCGAGTGCTCCTCTGTCTACTGGTCTCCCTCAGTGCCAGGCCACGGGGGCCTCTTCAGATAGCATCTCATAACATATAGGCCTGTTCCCCAGGGTGAGGGACCAGGTGGAGGGGAGAGGGGGGCGGGAGAGAGGAAATTGCAACATAAATGAAGCATGAAAATTGTACACCTAAATAATTCTGGGGGATTGTCAAATGGTACAATCACCGTATGTAACACTTCAGCAGGTCTTCAAAGGACAAGCATACAGTTTTCAGTCAACCCCCAAATTCCACTCTTACATCAATACCCAAAAGAAGTGAATACAGACATTCAAATGCTGGTACACAAGTATTCAGAGCACCACTATTTACAATAGCCTAAAGGTGAAAACATTCATAATGTCCATCAACAGATGAAAGGAGAACCCAATGCGGTATGTTCCCAGAATGGAATATTATTCAGTGACAAAAAGGATGCAAATGTTCTGGAATAGATGTTAGGGGGGGTTATGTAACATTGTGAATGTACTTACTGCCGTTTACATGTACAATTTAAAAAAATCAAACTATTAAATTTTATTTTAAGTGAACTTTATATCTAGATTAAACAATTTAGTAAATGTCATAAAGAAACATATTAAAAATGGACTTGCTCCGGCTCTGGAGCTGTAGCAGGCAGTAGAGGTGTAGCTGGCTCTAGGTCTGCAGAAGTTTCCAGAGCTTCTTCTAGAGCTGGTGCTACAGACCCAATAAGAGAAAATATCATCAATAGGACTGCTTTTCCACATGACTCCCAAAGACAGGAAACTTCTCACTGCCAATCAATGAAGTCTCAGCCCAAGATGCCACCTCCAGGAAGGCTTCCCAGACTGCAGTCTAGGGGAACAGTGATCTGAGTCTCCTCATTGCTCCCGGCCCAGTTCCAGCCTCTGGAGGCTCTGCTCTGTGTGGCCCCATCCCTTCCCCTCCCCACTCACCCCCATCACCCACCCTGAGTCCCCCTCACCATCACCCTCTGCCTCAGGTGGCTCCAGGGGCTCCAGCTGTGCCAGCAGAAGGTGGGCTTGCTGCTCCAGGTCTGAGCCAGGCATGCTGAGCTCTGTGTAACCCAGGAGCATCTTCAGGTGGGGAAATTCTGGGGGCTGGTGGAAATGCTCAGAGTAACGGTGCAGCCAGGTGCCCAGCATAGAGGACACGGCCCTGGGGGGAGTCAGGTGGGCAGCCGAGTCAGAGACCGGGTATTTCCTTCCACACTGTGCTCCCAGTGTAGCCCTGGTTGTGAGGTCTAGTGTGACTGTCTGACTCCAAACTAGAATGGAATACCTGGAGGGCAGGACTGTTGTGTGCTCGATGCATTAAATGATGGGTGTTCCTAGTAAAGTGCCTGCACCTAGTGGCCTTCCTCTATATGAAGAATGAATGAGCCCCACCAGCCCCATCGCACACATCTGAGTGGGCTGGGGCCCCACTGCTCGCCCTCAGGGATCCCTGCCCTCACTCACCCAGGACAGGGCACCCCTAATAGAATCACTCATCACCTTGCAGATGGGAAAAACGTTCCTCCCAAGGTGAGAGGCACAGTGACAACTGAGGTGGAAGCTTCCTCTTGGGGAGGAGGGACATGATGAATTAGCACAACCACGGCCCCTCCAGCAGACCGTTCCACAGGCCAGGTCCCCAGAAAGCACTTTCCGTGAAGGACCCGCTGGTCCCGACAGTCACCGTAGGGGGCTGGTCCTCTCTTTACCCTAGTGTGCAGAGGGGCCAACTGAGGCTCAGAGAGGTGGAGTGACATTCCCACATGTCACAGCTAGCACGTGGCCGAGTCACCAATGTCCCATAAGGGGCAGAGTGCTCACCTTGTGAAGAGAAGGTCCAGCATCTGCTGGGTGGTGGGGAAAGCCCTGTAGGAGCCCAGGAATGTGGGGTGGTCAGAGCCTCCCCGCCTCAGGACTCCCGGTCTGCATACCCGTGTCTTATTTTTAATTCCCTGAAAGTGTTTTACTTGAAATCAATTTTTAAAAAAAATGACATGTTTTCTTGTCCAAATCATAATTTACTGACTATAGATGCTGCCTTTGTAAGATTTCTTCAGTGATAATTTATCCGCTGTCAACCGACCTGAGTCAAGTTACAGGAATCAAATTTTTTCAAAATTCTATTTTCCTTCCATCCGTTTTCAGTCAATAATACATTGTGCCACATGGAGTTTTATTTAGCGTGCATCACGTCTACTAATAATCACCATGAGGCCCATGGTCCCTAGGGTGAAAATGTAGAGGTCCATTACGTCTACTACCTTGATCACAGAGGTTCTTTTTCTTGTTTTTTTTTTTTAAGACAGATACTCAATTTTCATCTAGCTTTTTGAACATGCTGCTTCCCCCAAAGACCCCACGCTCCTCGTCTGTCCTCTTCATTAGAGAATAGAAAAGGATTTTCTCTTAGCTGATTCCAAAGTACAGGCCGATGAAAGCTAACAAACTGTTCCCAGTTGCTTGCCTAGGAATTGAAAGAACCTTTCCCACTTGAATATCCTAGTTACAAACCACATCTCCAATTCCTCTAGGAATGAAAAAACACCAAGGAGAGACTGTGCTGGGGAAATTAACGAACAATTCATTTGACAAGCATTCAATCTCGAACTCTTCATCCTGGTGATTAGTGTAGGAAAAGAGCACGGGTCATCACCATGCAGTTTTCGTTCTTTTTTTTCCTTAGGAAGACAAACACAGTTTTATTGAGGACAGTAGTTCACCAATTTTTTTTTAAGATATTTTTGATGTGGACCATTTTTTAAAAGTCTTTATTGAATACGTTACAATATTGCTTCTGTTTTATGTTTTGGTTTTTTGGCTGCAAGGCATTTGGGATCTTAGCTCCCCAACCAGGGATCGAACTCGCATTCTCTGCATTGGAAGGCAAAGTCTTAACCACTGGACTGCCAGGGAAGCCCCAGTAGTTCACCAATTTTAATGCTCTAACTCCTAACCACTCTTGCAGCGCAGAGTTGCCAGGCAAACTTTAAGCAAATCACATGTGAACAGAACGATTATGTGGAGATTACGGGATTGCTTAGATAGGCAGAGATAGCTGTGTGGACCCTTTGGTCCTTCATCTTTGCTCCCTCCTGCCTCAAAAATGAAGATATGATGTCTGGCCTAGGCTGGTGCTCCAGCAGCCATTTTGGGCCAGGAGACAGCCTTCAGGATTGACACTAGCTAAAAGATGATGGGACAGAAACAAATGATGGCTGACTACAGTGCTGTGCAGTTGAGGGTCAGGAAGGACTGTCCAAGTTCATAAATCTTTTTACATGAGAGAGGAAAAAGTCTCCCTCTTGTCTGAGCCTGTATTGTTCGGGTTTTCTGCTATATTATGGAAATCTAGTATTGAGGGAACTATTGGTTTTGCACTGAAACACTGTGTGAACTTTGACACCACAGTCCCCATCTCAGAGAAACCTCCTCGTATGTACCATGGAAGATGCAGGGTTGAAATGGCCCATATATTCTGAAGATCCCATTCTTTGGCCTGGTCCACATTCACATCATCTTCTATTACTTAAAAGGCCTCATCAGTTCTTGGGGAACTGTCCCTTGTCCCTCAGTGCACAAGGTTAGTTGAGGCTGAAACCCCTTCCTAGCTGCAGGGCAGGGGTGCCCACAGAGCCACTGGGGTGCCTAAAACCTGTGAGGGAGGCCTGAGGGTGCTCACGTCTCCCAGACATACCATATCCAGGGATGTGGAAGGCTGGGTAGACTGTGTGCAGGGTTTGGAAGCTCCTTGTTTAAGCCATCACTGTACAATTGGAAAACTGAGGTCCAGAGAGGGGCAGGGAAAACCCAGGGCACTGGGCAGGGGCAGAGTCTTGAGAAGAAGGGAGAGTTTGGACCTCCTAGGCTAGGGCTGCCTCCTCCCACAGGGCTTGCTTTAGAATTAGAGCTCCTAGGACCCCAGTACACCCCCACCCATGTGGAGTAGATTTCTCTGGAAGTCCACACAAGTGTACACTGACACTCACACTAACATCAGAGAAAGGGACAATAGGACATGGGGTCAGGGGAAGGGGGGGACACTGAGGCGGTGACAAATGTAAAAGAAGAAAGATAATGACAGAAACCTGGATCATTCTTCCTTGGACTGAAGCAAAGACCACCGTGTTGGACCATCAGGGGCCTCATTTGGAAACGGGGCCAGATCCATTGCACTGGCTGTGGTGAGGAGTCCTTGTAAGGGAACTGGACACCCCAGGGCCAATGTGGACAAGAGAAGGCTGAGGGAAGCTTCCAAGGTCACTCTCAAAGCCCCTGGTTCCTACTGATCCTGTCACATTGCCCCCTTCCCGCTGCCCGGGGACCCAGGGAATGTTGATGCCCTGAATTCTCTGAAACAAAGGTATGTTTTGTGCTGTGGCTTCCCTGCTTGGTATGTAGTATGAGTGGTTCCCATCAGGGGGAATGATGTGTCCAGTGTGATCTACTGGAGCAACTGGGGCCAGGAGAGTGTCCCCTGGGCTCTTGAACATTCCCCTGCCCCTGACCTGGCCTGTACCTCCTCTTATTAGCATCCACCTCTAACATCTGAGGGGAGGGCTCCCAGACGTGGCCGGGCTGGGACTGGCCTGCTCTAGGCCACGGCGTGTTCCCTTAGGGACCTCCTGGTAAAGGACCAGAGTCGTCCAGGTTAAGTATTGAACCATCTAACGCATCTGAGAAACCCTCCCACTCAGGGGTTTCCTGAAGCAGAAGCCCTGGGATATTCATTCACCAGCTGTGCCCTGAGCACTCAAATGGGGGCCATGATGAAAAGCACCACCAGGGTCCCTGCCCTCTAGCAGCTCACAGCCTGGAAGGGAAAATAGACAAAACCACGAATACAGGAACAAAAGAAAGAAAACAGCAAGTTCTATATCGAAAAACAGCAGGGTGCCACAACGGGGTCCTGGGGTCCACTAGGTGAGGGGGTCTAGAAAGGCTGTATCGAGGTGACATGTCTGTTCCCAGCAGTGAGACGAGAAGGAGCCGGCCCTGCACAAATCTGGGGCCTCAAAAATGAAGATATGATGTCTGGCCTAGGCTGGTGCTCCAGCAGCCATTTTGGGCCAGGAGACAGCCTTCAGGATTGACACTAGCTAAAAGATGATGGGACAGAAACAAATGATGGCTGACTACAGTGCTGTGCAGTTGAGGGTCAGGAAGGACTGTCCAAGTTCATAAATCTTTTTACATGAGAGAGGAAAAAGTCTCCCTCTTGTCTGAGCCTGTATTGTTCGGGTTTTCTGCTATATTATGGAAATCTAGTATTGAGGGAACTATTGGTTTTGCACTGAAACACTGTGTGAACTTTGACACCACAGTCCCCATCTCAGAGAAACCTCCTCGTATGTACCATGGAAGATGCAGGGTTGAAATGGCCCATATATTCTGAAGATCCCATTCTTTGGCCTGGTCCACATTCACATCATCTTCTATTACTTAAAAGGCCTCATCAGTTCTTGGGGAACTGTCCCTTGTCCCTCAGTGCACAAGGTTAGTTGAGGCTGAAACCCCTTCCTAGCTGCAGGGCAGGGGTGCCCACAGAGCCACTGGGGTGCCTAAAACCTGTGAGGGAGGCCTGAGGGTGCTCACGTCTCCCAGACATACCATATCCAGGGATGTGGAAGGCTGGGTAGACTGTGTGCAGGGTTTGGAAGCTCCTTGTTTAAGCCATCACTGTACAATTGGAAAACTGAGGTCCAGAGAGGGGCAGGGAAAACCCAGGGCACTGGGCAGGGGCAGAGTCTTGAGAAGAAGGGAGAGTTTGGACCTCCTAGGCTAGGGCTGCCTCCTCCCACAGGGCTTGCTTTAGAATTAGAGCTCCTAGGACCCCAGTACACCCCCACCCATGTGGAGTAGATTTCTCTGGAAGTCCACACAAGTGTACACTGACACTCACACTAACATCAGAGAAAGGGACAATAGGACATGGGGTCAGGGGAAGGGGGGGACACTGAGGCGGTGACAAATGTAAAAGAAGAAAGATAATGACAGAAACCTGGATCATTCTTCCTTGGACTGAAGCAAAGACCACCGTGTTGGACCATCAGGGGCCTCATTTGGAAACGGGGCCAGATCCATTGCACTGGCTGTGGTGAGGAGTCCTTGTAAGGGAACTGGACACCCCAGGGCCAATGTGGACAAGAGAAGGCTGAGGGAAGCTTCCAAGGTCACTCTCAAAGCCCCTGGTTCCTACTGATCCTGTCACATTGCCCCCTTCCCGCTGCCCGGGGACCCAGGGAATGTTGATGCCCTGAATTCTCTGAAACAAAGGTATGTTTTGTGCTGTGGCTTCCCTGCTTGGTATGTAGTATGAGTGGTTCCCATCAGGGGGAATGATGTGTCCAGTGTGATCTACTGGAGCAACTGGGGCCAGGAGAGTGTCCCCTGGGCTCCTGAACATTCGCCTGCCCCTGACCTGGCCTGTACCTCCTCTTATTAGCATCCATCTCTAATATCTGAGCTTGTCAGTGGCGGGATGGAGCCTCTTATCTATTCATTCACCAGCTGTGCCCTGAGCACTCAAATGGGGGCCATGATGAAAAGAACCACCAGGGTCCCTGCCCTCTAGCAGCTCACAGTCTAGAAAGGAAAATAGACAAAACCACGAATACAGAAACAAAAGAAAGAAAACAGCAAGTTCTATATCAAAAAACAGCAGGGTGCCACAACGGGGTCCTGGGGTCCACTAGGTGAGGGGGTCTAGAAAGGCTGTATCGAGGTGACATGTCTGTTCCCAGCAGTGAGACGAGAAGGAGCCGGCCCTGCACAAATCTGGGGAGAATTAGCCTAGAAGAAGGCATGAGTGTGTGGAAACATAGAAGCTGAATGTGTTTGGCCAGAGAGGAAGTCAGAAGGGGGCCAGTGTGCCTGGGGGAGCTTGGGAGGCCAGTAGGGGACAGTAGGGAGGGCAGGACCAGGGCCTGGTGCTTGATGGCCGTGTGAGTGATCCACTGTGTGTGACAGCATTAGCCACTCTCAGTGGTTTAAGCAACAAACATTATCTCACACTATCTGTAGGCCAGGAATTGAACAGGACTCAGCTGAAGGGTTCTTCCAGTGTCTCCTAGGGGTTTGGGGCTGTGGCCTCAATTGAGTCAGAACCCGAGTGCTCCTCTGTCTACTGGTCTCCCTCAGTGCCAGGCCACGGGGGCCTCTTCAGATAGCATCTCATAACATATAGGCCTGTTCCCCAGGGTGAGGGACCAGGTGGAGGGGAGAGGGGGGCGGGAGAGAGGAAATTGCAACATAAATGAAGCATGAAAATTGTACACCTAAATAATTCTGGGGGATTGTCAAATGGTACAATCACCGTATGTAACACTTCAGCAGGTCTTCAAAGGACAAGCATACAGTTTTCAGTCAACCCCCAAATTCCACTCTTACATCAATACCCAAAAGAAGTGAATACAGACATTCAAATGCTGGTACACAAGTATTCAGAGCACCACTATTTACAATAGCCTAAAGGTGAAAACATTCATAATGTCCATCAACAGATGAAAGGAGAACCCAATGCGGTATGTTCCCAGAATGGAATATTATTCAGTGACAAAAAGGATGCAAATGTTCTGGAATAGATGTTAGGGGGGGTTATGTAACATTGTGAATGTACTTACTGCCGTTTACATGTACAATTTAAAAAAATCAAACTATTAAATTTTATTTTAAGTGAACTTTATATCTAGATTAAACAATTTAGTAAATGTCATAAAGAAACATATTAAAAATGGACTTGCTCCGGCTCTGGAGCTGTAGCAGGCAGTAGAGGTGTAGCTGGCTCTAGGTCTGCAGAAGTTTCCAGAGCTTCTTCTAGAGCTGGTGCTACAGACCCAATAAGAGAAAATATCATCAATAGGACTGCTTTTCCACATGACTCCCAAAGACAGGAAACTTCTCACTGCCAATCAATGAAGTCTCAGCCCAAGATGCCACCTCCAGGAAGGCTTCCCAGACTGCAGTCTAGGGGAACAGTGATCTGAGTCTCCTCATTGCTCCCGGCCCAGTTCCAGCCTCTGGAGGCTCTGCTCTGTGTGGCCCCATCCCTTCCCCTCCCCACTCACCCCCATCACCCACCCTGAGTCCCCCTCACCATCACCCTCTGCCTCAGGTGGCTCCAGGGGCTCCAGCTGTGCCAGCAGAAGGTGGGCTTGCTGCTCCAGGTCTGAGCCAGGCATGCTGAGCTCTGTGTAACCCAGGAGCATCTTCAGGTGGGGAAATTCTGGGGGCTGGTGGAAATGCTCAGAGTAACGGTGCAGCCAGGTGCCCAGCATAGAGGACACGGCCCTGGGGGGAGTCAGGTGGGCAGCCGAGTCAGAGGCCTGGCCTGCCTTCCCCACTGCGCCCCCAGGACAGCCCTGCGGGGACCTGAGCCTCTGTACCTTCTGCTGCTGTCCATCCAGAGGCCAGTTCTACTCCATGTCCCATCGAACCTGGCAGACTTGGCAGAGGGGGCCTGGACACAGAGGAGGGGCTGGCAACGAGCCTGCTGAAGTGACAGCCCTTGATCCACGGTGTGACCACCTCTCCACTTCTTCAGGGAAGCCTGACACACTGCTCTGTCCCTCTCCGGCCCCTTCCCACTGGATGTCACCTCTGTGAGGACAGGCAGGGTGTCTGCTCTGGCCCTACCCTCTGGGGAACACAGTAGGTGCTCCATGAATATCTGACCCAGGAGGGAACACACAGCCTCTATCTTCCCGTCCAGGCTTCCTGCGGGCCTCCTGACACCTCAGATTTACCTCCTGCACCTACATGCTGCCTCATCCTCTAGGAGCCCTGCTTGGCTCTCCTCCTGCTACTGACACTCATCTCCCACAGGGTGGGGTCACCTGCCCCCTGAGTGTCACTGGGTCCCCAAGCACCAGCTGAGCACCACTGCTAACGATCCACCAGACAGTGACCACTATGCTCTCCACACCTTGTGTTCTGGGTCCCAGAATGGGGGGTGGAGGCAGGGCTGGGATGGAGAGGGGACGGGTGTGGACTCTCTTGGGGGCTGACTCTGACCTCTGACCTCCCGGATGCTCCTCACGGCACCCCAGCCCGGTCCGCAGCTCACTTGGACTCCTTCCCTCTTTTCCAGGAGAAGCCCTCGGACCTCCGCCCTCAGCACGAACCATCAGATGTGTGGGATCCAGGGTTCTGCCAGCCCTGCCCATCTACAGACCCCACATGTGCATGCAATTCTTTGGAGAAGGGAGTCCCTCCCTCTAGAATCAAAGCCCACCCACATTTTCAGCTGGTGCAGGGGTCCACCGTCCTCATCAGACTAAGGGAGGATGCATCCATATCTAGAGGAGGCCAGGAAGGCGTCACATGGACTGTACTGAGGACACACCTGGATGTGATAGCTGGTGTGACGGTGTGACCATGGTAGAATGGAAGCCCTGGAGGGCAGGACTGCTGTCTGCTCGATGCGTTAAATGATGGGTGTTCCTAGAAAAGCACCTGCACCTAGTGGCCTTCCTCTATATGTGAAGAATGAATGAGCCCCACCAGCCCCATCGCACATATCTGAGTGGCCTGGGGCCCCACTGCCCACTCCCAGGAACCCTTGCTCTCACCCACCCAGGACAGGGCACCCCTAATGGAATCACCCATCACCATTCAACTGGGAAAAGAGTTCCTCCCAAGGTGAGAGGCACAGTGACAACTGAGGCGGAGGCTTCCTCATGGGGAGGAGGGACATGATGAATTAGCACAACCACGGCCCCTCCAGCAGACCTTTCCACAGGTCAGGTCCCTGGAAAGCACTTTCCGTGAAGGACCCGCTGGTCCCGACAGTCACCGTAGGGGGCTGGTCCTCTCTTTACCCTAGTGTGCAGAGGGGCCAACTGAGGCTCAGAGAGGTGGAGTGACATTCCCACATGTCACAGCTAGCACGTGGCCGAGTCACCAATGTCCCATAAGGGGCAGAGTGCTCACCTTGTGAAGAGAAGGTCCAGCATCTGCTGGGTGGTGGGGAAAGCCCTGTAGGAGTCCAGGAATGTGGGGAGGTCGGAGGGGTCCCCACCCAGGAAGGCAGGCACCAGGTTTGCCACCAGCTTCTCCAGCCTGCCTGCCTAGACGCTCCACACCATGCAGGTCTCATTCCTGTCCCCTGTGGACACATTTTCCCCCTGGGGTGGAACAGAGCAGGGACATGAGTCAGAGGCAGCACCAAGGACACCAGGAGGGCTGGGGCTGGAGCTGAGACCGAATCCCCAAGCCTCAGGGACTTGTGGCAAGAGGTGGGACAGGAGTGCCCTCAGCAGAATAAAGGTTCTGGCTTCACAAGTGAATTGGTGGTGGGCGACGGTTACATGTGTTACTATCTCAGGGCAGTTTGTAGCACAGTATTGACAGCTCCCCCTGTATTAACTGCATCATCTCTGTGATTGTTATCAAAACATCCCATTCTGGGGATGAGAACACAGAGACTCCCTGGGGTGGGAGGGATCAGGTTACTCAGGCCAACATGGACACCTGAGGATGAAGTTAAAAGAGGAAAATCTGTAGAAAAATGCAGAAACAAAGTTGACTTAACATTAAGTGGGGACTTCCCTGGTGGCGCAGTGGTTAAGAATCCGCCTGCCAATGCAGGGGACACGGGTTCGAGCCCTGGTCCGGGAAGATCCCACATGCCGCGGAGCAACTAAGCCCGTGAGCCACAACTACTGAGCCTATGCTCTATAGCCCGCGAGCACCGCAATGAAGAGTAGCCCCTGCTCTCTGCAACTAGAGAAAGCCAGAGCACAGCAACAAAGACCCACCGAAGCCAAAAATAAATAAATTAAAAAAATAAAAAGAAGTGGAATCCTATCAAAGTCTCTTTCTGAGGGCTTCCCTGGTGGCGCAGTGGTTGAGAATCCACCTGCCAATGCAGGGGACACGGGTTCGTGCCCCGGTCTGGGAAGATCCCACATGCCGCGGAGTGGCTGGGCCCGTGAGCCATGGCCGCTGAGCCTGTGCATCCGGACCCTGTGCTCTGCAACGGGAGAGGCCACGACAGTGAGAGGCCCGCGTACCACAAAAAAGAATCTCTTTCTGAGATTCCCACGTATATGTGGATAGTGACTTTGCATCTGGTCAAGGCAGGGCCTGGGCCGTGAGGGCGGGTGGGAGAGGAGATGGGGGCCCAGATTCCTTTGGGAGCAGGACGCCAGGAGGGACCCAGGGGAGGGGCAGGGAGGCTCTGGGGCTTCCTGGGTGTGGAGTGTCCTCCTTGCTGGCACTCACCCCGAGCCTGCCCTGGGCTCTGTTGCTGGTGTGGGGCTCATGCCCCTCCTGCAGGGAGATGGAGCAGGGGCCGCCACGGACCGGCTCCTGTGCGATCTCCTGGGTGGAGCCCTGTGAACACAGTGCCCGGCAGCCAGGCAGGAAGCCTCAGAGCCCTGTCTGCCATCTGCACTCCAGACACACGCACACCACTCTCTGCACAGACCTCCTCCAAAGCGGGAAAAAAGATGACAACCTGAAGGCCTTGGATCCACTTTGGCACAGATAAGAGGCACCTCAGGAATCCTCTCTCACCCTTGTGCTTGAGTGTGATCATGACAGGACCACCAGCTGACCAAGTTCCCATCCACCCCTTCCTGCCCAGAGGGGAAACCTCCCCTCAAGTCCCCCTTCCCCCCACATGGAGATGCGGGGATGTGAGGCTGCCCAGGGAGGGCTCCCAGACGTGGCCGGGCTGGGACTGGCCTGCTCTAGGCCACCTCGTGTTCCCTTAGGGACCTCCTGGTAAAGGACCAGAGTCGTCCAGGTTAAGTATTGAACCGTCTAACGCATCTGAGAAACCCTCCCACTCAGGGGTTTCCTGAAGCAGAAGCTCTGGGAAGTCAGGACACAGCAGGAGAACATCCATCTCTGTGAAGCGTCTCCAGCCAAGTGAGCGGGCTCTGGGGCTGTCGCTAGAACGTGTGTGCCTGGCTCCCAGCGTTCCGAGTTCTGTTGGGGTCTGTTGCCAAGGAGGTGACTTCACTTCCTGGGGGCCCCTTACTTGAATCCCCTCCTCAGACAACACCGCTACACACAGCCCTCTGGGCTGCCGACGGCTCACCCCTTCTCCACGCAACCCCATATCTCACACAGTCACACCCCACAGCCCTCTCCACCGCTCCCGGGGAGGGTCTGTGCGCAGCTTTGAGGAGGCCGACCTGGGTTCCAGACTCGATTCCCCATTCTTACCTGTTCTCCATCCTGGATAAGTCACTGTGTCTCTCAAGGCCTGTCTCCCCCGCCTGCACAGTAGGAATTATTCTAGCATGTATTTCGAGGGATGTCCTCAGGCATAGTTGGGATAAGATCTAAAAAATGTGGGAGTCGTGTCACATGTAGGTCCTGCATCCAACCTTTTTTTCCTTTCTCGCATTACCTCCCCCATGTCTGTTCGTCTTCTGATCCCATTCTGTAGTCCTTATTTAATGTCACTGTGCACATGTATGTGTTTGTGAGTGTTTGTGTGTGTGTACGATGTCAGTGCTCACTCTGGGAGGCCAGAAGAAAACTGCCCCCATAGGGAGGGAGGGGCAAGAGCTTCCTAAGATCTTAGGGTTTCTAATTTCCAAAGCAAATCTGATGAGAAGTGTTCCAGCCTTGACCCAGGAGGTTAGGACACAGTGACACAAGGCTATACAGGTAGCAGGAGCTGGGATGACAGACTCACACAGTCTGGCTCCACTGTCCACACTCATAACCACTGTGCTGGCCGCAGTGAGACCGCTGCCTTCATGGGGCTCACAGCCTGACAAGCTTGGCTTCTCTGGCTGGACTCACAGTGGCCCAGGGACAGACTGGCAGATGACGGGCTGCCATCAGCACACAGACATGACGGTCTCATTTGCTTCTGCCTTTATGTTCCTGTCCTTAAATGCCTCTCCTCAATACTGAGGCTGGCTGGAACATTTTATACAGGCCCAACCCCAGTATAAAGAGAGTCAACTTTACCAGGAACAAGATGATGTTTAATCAGCTTGGGTAAGAGTATCCTCATCCTCACTTGAAATCTCCTGGTAAGCAGTTTCTCCCAGTGACTTCATTGGAAAGTAGATCAGAGTTGATCTAACCTCAGAAGTGTCTAACTTTTAATTGGCCCCAAACTGCCTTCTGGACCTCTCTTCCCATCCCTCCCCCAACGTCCATGTAGCTCCATTTCCCCACCTGCTCAAACCAGAACCTTGGGGCTCTGTCTGCTCCCTCTTTCCTCCTCACCCCCACATGCAATCAACTCATCCCCGTCCCTGGATCCCAACTTCAAAATGCATTCCTCACCTCTCTGCATCTCCCGGCCCTCTTAGTCCAGGCTACCACTGACACTGTCCCTGGTTCGTGCTCTTTGCTTCTGTTTCTCACTCCCTCTAATCCAAGAGAGGGACGTTTAAAAGACAGATCTTCTCCTGTCGCTCTGCTGACAAACAGGAAATCAGCAGCACTTTGTGGAAAAGCCCCAGTCCTTAGCCAGACCTCAAGACCCTCGTCCTGCCAGCAGCCCACCTGGCCTGCTCCCCTCAGTGCAGCCACACTGGCCTCTGTCTGTTCTTCCAAGGGTGCCCTCTCCCCAGCCTTCAAAAGCCCCAGGCTTGGATACCATTGAGCTCTTCACGTGGATGCCTCCTCCTTCAGGTTTTGCTGCAGGTTGCTCTGCCCGGGGCCCTCCGTTCCCCACTCAGGGCTCTTTCCATGGTCCTGGGAGTTGTCATTATGGCCTGCTGGGCCCCAGTACTTGCCAGAGGAAATGGCAGGAGCCTGGGACCCTAGGCAACCTCAGGGGGCCAGCCCTGGGACTGCTTCAGCCACTGGTGGGCAGGTGAGTCCAGCGGGCTCTGTCGTCACCTGGCGACCCGGGGAGAAAAGGTCTCGCAGTGCTCTCTGAGCCTTGCCACCTGCTTGGTTTCCCAGGTTGAATTTAGAGAAGAAGAAAGCAAGCCAGAGCCAGGGGCGGGGCTTCAAGATCCTGACCCGCCCCTCGCAGGCCCCGCCCCTTTCAGTTTCTTAGGTTGGTGTGTGCTGGTACAAGTCACCTTTTTTCTTTTATTAAACGTGCTATGGACTATTCTAGGCCCGGGAATACTGCAGTGAAGAAAACCTACAAAAAGCCTGCCGGCTTGGAGTTTACAGTCTATTGTGGGGAGACCGATCGTCAACATGTTTACATCACTTGGATCTGGACCCTCCCATCTCTCTCCAGCTACTACCCCATCTCTCCTCCTTAAAGCAAACACTGTCAGATGCTTGTCTAGACTCCCCTCCCACTGCTCTGATGGAGATATCTGTCTGGGAGAAGAGAATTCTGGGTGGAGCAAACAGCAAGTGCACAGGTGTGTTCAAGGGATTCAAATACGCCAGGGCGCTGGGATGGGTGGGGAGGGCAGAGTGGGATGAGGCCTGGGAGGAAACTGTAGTAGGAGGTGTGCTTTTCCTCCAAGGGAGGGGAAGGCAGGAGGGCTCCTGGCCTGGGAGTGGCAGGATGGACACCCAATAACTGAATCTTTCTGGCTGCTGCAGCTGAGAAACGACGGCAGGGGACAAGAGAGGAGTTACGGGACAAGGTAGGGGCTGTTGTGATATCAGGAGACCAGGGCGCTGGTGGTGAGAAGAGGCTGGATTCTGGTTCTAAGTTGAAGCCAGAGCGGATAGGATTTACTGTTTGATTGGATGTGGGGTTTGAGGGAAACTCACAAGTTTCTGACCATCAGAAAGGTTGGAATTGTCAGGTTGGGGAAGGCTGTTGGAGAAGCACGTTTGGGGAGGGGGAGATGAGCTCACCTCGGGACATGTCCAGTTAGAGCTGAATAGATGACCTCTAGTGGTGTTGCTGGTTAGATGCTGAGGATAAAAGAGACAAGAATTCACAGGAGGTCTAGGCTGGAAATCAAGCTTGGGGAGTCATGGAGAGATGGCATTTAAAGCCTTGGAACTAGATGAGACCATCAGAGAGTGAAGGTGAAAAGAGCAAAACATGTGGGTGTGTTGGGATTGAGGTAGGGAGTAGACTGAGCCAGAGAAGCTAGGAGGTAAGAGGAAAACCTGGAAGTGGGAGGGCGGTAAAGCCAAGTGAAGGGAGTGTTTCCTGGAGAAGGGGATGATCGGCTGTACCAAATGCTGATGGGACAAGATGAGGACTGGGGCGGGGGGGTGTCCCTGGATTCAGCACCATGGAGGCCACGAGTGACCTTGACCAAGCAGCTGGGTGAATGGTGGGGGTGAAGCCTGATTGGAGTGGGTTCTAGAGAGAACTGGAGGAGCAGTGCAGGGGAGTTTAGACGAGCCTCTGACAGTGTTTTAAAGGGAAGCAGAGACGGGGTAGCAGCTGGAGGGAGGAGGGAGGTGACCAGGCCTAAGAGAGAGGTGAAAATACTGATCCAGGACAGGGGAGAGTGGCTGGAGCGATGTCCTAGGGTGGAGAGCTTGACTTTACAGCAGCCAGAGCACCTCATGCACAGAAACAAGAGAACAGACTGTGTGCACAGATGCAGCTGGAGGGAGGGTTGCTTGTCAAAGTCCTCTCTATCTCTTTTTGTTTTTTTAACTTGTGAAATATATTTGCCGAAAAGCACATAAAACACATATATACTACTTTATGAATGATGTAGGTACCTGTGTAACCATCACCTGGGGAAAAAAAAAAAAAAGACATTATTAACACCTTAAAATCTTCCCGGGCTTCCCTGGTGGCGCAGTGGTTGACAGTCCACCTGCCGATTCAGGGTACACGGGTTGGTGCCCCGGTCCGGGAGGATCCCACTTGCCGCGGAGCGGCTGGACCCGTGAGCCATGGCCCCTGGGCCTGCGCGTCCGGAGCCTGTGCTCCGCAACGGGAGAGGCCACAGTAGGGAGAGGTCCGCGTACCGCAAAAAACAAACAAACAAACAAAAATCTTCCCAGTGCTCCTCTCCAATAGGAATCTCTTCCTTCTGCCCTAGATGTATCCACCATTCTGCCTTCACTGATGCTATTTTAAAAATAATTTTGCCATCTAAATGTACTCTTGAACCATCTTGGCTGTTATTTAACTTAATTTGTTTTTTTAAGTTAATTTTTATGTTTGCCATCTTTCTTGAGGTATAATTGATGAATAAAACGTAATATATTTAAAGTGTACAGTGTGGGGACTTCCCTACTGATGCAGTGATTAAGAATCTGCCTGCCAATGCAGGGGACACGGGCTCAAGCCCTGGTCTTGGAAGATTCCCACATGCCGCAGAGCAACTAAGCCTGTGAGCAACAACTACTGAGCCCGTGTGCCACAACTACTGAAGCCCGCCCACCTAAAGCCCGTGCTCCGCCACAAGAGAAGCCACCGCGATGAGAAGCCCGCGCACCGCAACGAAGAGTAGCCCCCGCTCGCCGCAACTAGAGAAAGCCCGCGTGCAGCAACAAAGACCCAATGCAGCCAAAAATAAATAAATAAAATAAAATAAAAGTGTACAGTGTGATATTTGATATGAGTATACATAGTGAAATAATTCTCATTTTAATTAATGTATCCATTACCTCACATATTTACTTTTTTTTTGGGGGGGGGTAAGAACATATAAGTTCTACCTTCTTAGCAAACTTTAATTATATACTGTAGTGCTATCACCTATAGTCACCATGTTATACGTTAGATCCTAAGGCCTTATTCATCTTATAACTGAATGTTTGTACCCTTTTACCAACTTCTCCCTATTTCTACTACCCAAGCCTCTGGAAACCACTGTTCAAATCTTTCGTCTTTCTTTTTTTTTTTTAAATTGGGTTGCTATTTTAGTTCTTTATTACTGCATAAACAACACCCTAAAACTTAGTGGCTTAATATAAACAATAATGCACTTTGCTCATGAATCTTCAATATGAGCAGGGCTTGGCCTCAGCTGGGATGTTTCAAGGCTGGGGTTTGGACTTTCTGGAGAAGGGCTTCCTCACAGCATGGTGGTCTCAGTGTTGTTAGACTTCTTACATAGCAGCTGGTTTCCCCCAGTGCAAGCACTGCAAGATATCCGGGTGGGAGCTGCGAGGCTTCTTCTGATCTAGTCTTGCACGTCCCAGATGTGTTCTATTATCAAGCAAGTCACTAAGGCCAGCCTGATTCAAGGGAAGGGAAATTAGATGCCACCTTTCAATGTGAGGAATGGCAAGGAATTTTTATCTCCTGCAGTTGCATAGTTTTTTCTTACTGATTTACAGAAATTCTTCATATATTCTGTATTTGCTCAATGTTGTTATATGTTTTGGAATGACCTCTTCCATCATGGCTTTCTTTTCACTTTATGTCTTGTCCTCCTTTGTGGCTAATGCTTTTTGAATCTTGTTTAAGACGTTTTTCTCTCCTTCAGGGTCATGAAAATATTCTCTTAAAAACTTTCCAACTTTTACCTTCTAAAAGCTTTCTAACTTTGACTTCTTAATTTGGGTCTTTAATCCACCCGTAATTTACTTTAGTATGTGGTGAAGTAGAAGTCTTTTTCCCATGTAGATATTTAAGTACCACTTATTAAGAAGAATGTCATTTTCCCACTGCCCTGCTGTGCCACTTCTGCTAGATATCAACTGTTTGTGTATGTAAATGTTTTTTCTGGTAGTCTGAATGCTTCTTTGATATCTACTTTGGCAAGATGTTTCAAGCCCATCTTGTACATTGCCTGCCCAAGACTAGAATCAGCTATTTCTTCAGGAAGGCTTGGTTTCCTTTATTAAAGACTACAGTTGGGATGTTAGGAATCCTCCTTGCTACTGAGTTGATCATTGTCTCTAGTTCTTTTCTGTGGCAAGAGCTAGAAATTACATATATGGTAAAATACTCTGGGAGTTTATATTGATACATCCAACTCAAATAGAGAACTGTATAGTTTTTACTCAATTTCTTCTGTTACATCTGTATCTCCTTTCCTCCACACTGGCAATTCTGGTTCTCTAATTGAATTCAAATATCTAATTAGTCACTTGTTTCATCTCAACTTATGCACGCTGATTCAGAATAACAACATCCATAATACCACATAGGCGATGAAAATTGGAGAAGAGACAAATAAATGGAAAGATAGTTCATCCTCATGGATTGGAAGAATTAATATTGTTAATATCTCCATACTACCCAAAGGAATCTACAGGAGTCAGTACAATTCCTATCAAAATTCCAATGCATTTTTCATAGAAAAAAAGGAAAAACAATCCTCAAATTTGTATAGAAACAAAAAAGACCCTGAATAGCCTAAGCAATCTTGAGAAAGAAGAACAAGGCTGCAGGCATCACACTCCCTACTTTCAAATTCTATTATTAAGCTGTAGTAATCAAAGCAGTATGGTATTGGCATAAAAACAGACACATAGATCAGTGCAACAGAAAAGAGAGCCCGGAAATAAACCCACACATTTATGGTCAAGTAATTTACAACAAACAAGCCAAGAATATACAACAGGGGAAAGGATAGTCTCTGCAATCAACGCTGCTGAGAAAAGTGGACAGCTGCATGCAAACGAATCAAACTGGACCACTATCTTACATCGTACACAAAAATGAATTCAAAATGGATTAGAGTCTTGAATAGAAGACCTGAAACCATAAAACTCCTAGAAAAAAAATAGGTAGTAAGCTCCTTAACGTCAGTCTTGGCAATGATTTTTTGGATCTGACACCAAAAGCAAAAGAAATGAAAGCAGGGACTTCCCTGGTGGCGCAGTGGATAAGACTCTGCATTCCCAATGCAGGGGGTCTGGGTTCAATCCCTGGTTAGGGAACTAGATCCCGCATGCATGCCGCAACTGAGAGTTCACATGCCGCAACTAACTAAGGAGCCCGCCTGCCGCAACCAAATAAATGAATATTTAAAAAATGAATAAAAATTTTTAAAAATTTAAAAAAAGAAATGAAAGCAAACATTAACAAGTGGGATTACATCAAACTAAAAAGCTTCTGCACAGCAAAGGAAACAGCAAAGGGGGAAGGGACGATAATAAGCATTTCTTTTAAAAAGAGGAAAATAAAACCCACTTCAAAGTATTATAAAAAATTAATAAACAGAAACCTCAAAGGGAGTTGGAAAACCAGAGGGGGAGCTCTCAAGTCCTGTGAGGACAGCAGAGTCCAACAGGAAGAAGAAAAACTCTTCTCCTGGCAAGGACTCAGCCCATGAAAAGCCATGGACTCTGTTTACTAGAGCCCTCCCAAATCCCACTCCCCCATCCCCGCAGCCCGCTGTAAAAGTGTTCTTCCCTTGCTGTCTGGGGACTTGCATGAGGCTTGCCAGGTTGCAGACCCCAAATAAACCCATCTTTGCTGGAGAAGCAACTAGTAATCTATTTGTGTTAGGTCCATAGTATATATCTAGAGAGAAATATTTTTCTTCACTTGCAGTCTTAAAATTAGGATTATGTGTGCAGATACAGTTAATACATGCTTAACTCATAGTCCAAAACACAGAGTATTATTTTGAGTTATGACAGCAGCAATGTTCATTGTTGAAGAAAGTTCTAGTGCATGTAAAAAACAGAGAAGTCAATGCAAATAAAGGTCTGTTTCAGCATTATCCCTTCAATGTACTCCACCCTTTTATACAATAAAAAAGCTGTTGCTGTATTATAGACCTCAGATTAAAAAGAAAGTCAACCACATTCTTTGTTTATTTATAGTTTTATTTCCTTATTTCACTATTAAACTTAGGGGATAATATCACCACAAAGTTGCAGGCATCATTTTATAGTACAGACAATTGAATTATTTGTAGAAGAAGGAATAAAAATGGCATATGACATACCTAAAATGACTACTGAGGAAGTGCTGGACACTAGGAAATAAAAACAAGTAAAATTCAGTGCCATTGATAAAGATGGGGACACTATTTTAGATGCAACTATGATACATGCCTTTTGCTTACAAAGCAAATATATAGCCATCTCTTTGGACAGTGATTTCTACACCCTCATAAATTAGAAGGATGTGAGTATCACTGAACATTTCATAGACATTTCCCAGAAAGCTTTCTGCCAAGAAAAATCAATGTGCTGATTCACCAACTTGAAGCCTATTTTAATTATTATTCCTCGAACCTGCACCAAACTTAGAGACAGTTTCCATGTGTTTGAAAAAGGGGTGGGGGGCATTCCTGAAAATGTTGCCTTGCCATAGCTCTAAGCACAAGCCCCAAAGAAATTTCTCTGGAGTGTTATACGTAGGAGGCTGAAAATATCCACGTGTTACATGAGGGATGAACAGAGGATATGAAGAGAGGGCTTTGTTTAATGCTTGCAGAACAGTATGGATTCTCTCCTAACCTTCATGCCAAGCAAAACTACATGCAAGGATGTTTTAAGCCAAACTACAGAACTTCACCTGTACAAACAGAAGACTTATATGTATAGACTCTCCAGGCTCTCTCAGTATTTCCCTTACTAGGATCAAGTAGAGTTGACCAACTTGGTAAAACGTTTCCAAATTCTAGGGATAGAGTTGATTTTCTTTCCTTCCTGTCCTCTTAATTATATTTGCTACTTCAAATCTATTAAAATATTTCTCCTTGTTGCTTAGTAACACTTTATTAGGAAATCATCATGTCAATGAACCATTTTTCCCTTAATTTACTTTCCCAGCTCAATGCCCTCCAGCTACAGTCGAAGTGTGGGGCATTGATGTGCACATAATTCTGATAAATATTTGCTATATTAATTATAAGGAGTTTATTAAACATTCAACAGCATTTATTGAATGTCTACTGTTTGACAGATAATGTGCCAGCCACAGGATGAGGAAGACCTGCTTTCTATCATCAAGGAAATCACAGAATCCAGGATAAAAATAGTTCGGGGTTTGGTATGTAAATTGCAGAATGAATAAGTATTTTGGACTTCAAGAAAGAACAAAAATAAGCTTTATATTCTGAGGATAATCTTTTAAACTTAAGATAAGATTATCTGGGTGAGGGAAGTGTTATTAATACATCTTTGCAACTGTTAGTATGGCCTCCTTTTCCATTTCCCGTTCGTATAGAATGTCTTGTGCAACTCAGATGAGAGCCGCCCTGGATCTGGGAGATTATCTGGGGAGTTCCCAGCCCAGGCCAAGAACTGTAGGGTCTGAACTCTGTGCTGAGTCTTCCTGGTTCTACCAGAGTGACCACAGTCCTAACATTGTGCTAAAGTGCTTGGGTGTCCGCTTCCACATGTCCGAGTGCACTGTCTATCTCTGTGTGTGAAGCTGTGAATGTATGTGTGTCCAGTTAACAACAAGACTAACCCTTGCCCATCTTGGAGCCTGGTGACAAAATATTACGCAGTTCCAAACTTATGTTGAACACAGTCAGTTTGGGAACTTGTTTTTCTTTATTCATCTTTATTATCTCAACACGAGCCTCCTTTCTCAGGCAGTGACACTAAAGCCAGAAAAAGAAAACGGAATATTCCTAGTTCTCAAGAGCCCTGGGCTTCTGTCCCTGGAGCCAACCTCTTAGGGCTGGAATATTTATTCTCACAGCATGAGTCCCGGTAGAGGTGGAATTCCTACAAAACGGAGGCATGAAAACACCAGGAGAGACAGCATAACCTAGGTCTGTAAAGGCAAGTAGTAAAATTGACCTGCATCCTAGTATGGGGTGGTGTTTGCACTGCTGTGCCAAGTTTGCCACGCATGACATATGAGAAAAAATATGGTTTTAGAGGAGGTGGTACAAGTAGGGCTGTCAGGTTGAAGAAAGGACCAGCGTTTTGGGTGCTGTATTCTATACAGTTTCAGTCCATTTCGAGAAATACCACTGAGAAACGAAACACCCCCTACCCAGCAGCTCTACTTGTAAGGTTGTCAGGCCTTAGGTGATCATCCTGGAATAAAGTGGTATTTGAAATAAAATTCCAGGTTTACCAACAAATTGTGAGAGTTCCTTAGAGTTCATTGTACTGAAATATAAGTAAATAACTCTGAAGGATACATAAAATCAGAATTTTTCAAGTGTTCTTCAGTTAGAGCATTTACATTCATCATGGTAGTTATTTACCTAACGCCCTGACTCTTTCACCTGTTTGCTATTAGAAGGCAAATTAAGATGCTTTCATGTGGTTAATGAGTAAGAGCGTATGGAGACAACCCAGTGAGTTTAAGGGTAAATGACACGCATGGCAGAGGACAGGTAATTACCTGGTGACAGAACTGGGCCAAAAGCTCAGGGCTCCTCATGCTAAGTTAGAGCTTCTTTGTGATACCTTCACTTGTCCTCTGAAGCTGCTGGGATGTACTGTCCAGTTTCTCAGCCATACGTCCCCATCTGGGAATCGTCTCTACTCGGATAAGTATGGGGCACCCAGAATGATCTGGAGGCTCTGCCTCTGTCTCGTGTTGTCTCCATCAGGCTTCTCCACTGTGCCTGAGCCTTGGCATCCTTTTCCTTCCTGAGACTGACCTGAGGCAGCTAACTCTGCATCAGAGCTGTGCCCTCCCCCTTCTCACAAGTGATGCACAAAGGGCTCTCATCCTTCTCCAGGGCAATGAACTTGCCCATCTGCACACAGGGGGGTTGACAGAGAAAGCTGCTATGCCTTCTAGATTTTTAGCCCCTGCAGCTTCTTATGCTTATGCTTTCTTGTTTTTTTTTTTTTCCTGTGAGAGTCTAGAACTATTATATGTGAAAGAGTAAATAGAAATGGAACTTATCTGGAGACTCAAAGCTAGATTTGAAGTCAAGGATGATTCAGGGTAACACGGTGAACTAGCAGAAAGACTACAGGTAGGTGATGGATAAAAGAGAGCAGAGCCAAGGGGAATACGGGACCAGAAAGCTCACTTCTCTTATCCATCTGGTAGACCCTGGAGAATAGAGAATGGGAGAACAGGGTCGGGGGTGCGCGCCTGCGTGTGTGCGTGTGTGCGTGTGTGCGTGTGTGTGTGTGTGTGTGTGTGTGTGTGTGTGTGTTGGGGGGTGCATTCTTCACGTGTAGTTTATTTAGGTTTGATTATTTTACTCTCAAAGTGGATAATCATGAAAGCTCTGCAAACCTCATTCATATGGATTGAAAACAATTTGATTCCCATCTGGGGGGATGATCTTATGTAAATGCTGAATACCTTTTCTAGTGACAAGTCCTTTGAGAAATGCATGTGTAGCTACGTCTGGTTTTAAGCACGTCACTACATCTTTGATTACACTTCTAAATTTTCCAAACTCAAAAGAATCTGCTTTTCTTATTTTCTCTTTCTGAAAATGACCTAAGATTTGGACATACATTTCTATAAACAGAGTCAGTAGACAGTATTTAAAAGCAGTTTTCATTCACAAGAGATTTAAAAATAATTCGATAATTAAACCAGTAACAGAAGAGCTGACGTCTTGGACGTCTTTCTTTTCTTCCATTCTCAGCATCATAAAAGGACAAGGATGAGGAGATAATCATTTTAAGTAGAGTTGTTATTAACCTTCACAGTTCTGCTAAAGCTTACGTTTCTCCATTTCTTAAATTTAATTCTATTTTTTTTTTAAATACAGGAAACAGCCTTTTGAGAGGGAGGCAAGATAGGAGATTCAAAGAGAATGGGAATTACTGATGTACAGGGAGACTTGAATCAGCATTCACAAATTTATTAGTGCCAGGCCAATGTGAGTAATAAAATATAGATGCACTTGCTCACTAGACATTTCACAGGTTAATAACATAACATTCTGTAGTTTGCTATACATGTTAGAAAATAGTCTCTGTTTTTTCTTATTCTTTGGTCGAATGTGGGCCAAAAAAATAATTCTTTCAATTATGCCGATTTGCCTTTTTTTGCCCTCGTCATGTGATTTCAAATACACTGGTGGAGGGTTGCTTTGACCGGTTCCCATCAGGTTTAACTAGAACGGTATTAAACCATTATGTTGAAGTTAAAGTTGACTTTTTATTACCTAGAAAGAGTTAGGTACCTCCTGGCACCAACAGGATGACTTTTTCCTCTTCTTAGCCACAAGAAAGCTCGATATACCCTACCCATTGCTCAAGTGGAGCTTAAAGAATCACTTTCAAGGGACACCACCCGCTGAAGACTGAAGAGTAATATTTATCAACATTAAATAGAACTCGGTGAAATATGCATAAATACATCTTCATATAAACACAACACAAAATTAAATAGTTCAGAAACACAGACACCACTGAGTACACTTCCACTGTTGTCAAAATCTGCTGTAAACACCAGCTCACACTGAACACAAAAGCAGCTTCTCCCCTGGCTCCGGGTTCACACCACGGAGACCCTGTACAGAGGGAAGTTTTCTCCTTAACCCCCCGCCTCCCGCCCCTCCCACGCCCCACACAGCCCACAAAAGGAAAAAAAAGAACCCTAACACCTACAGCAGCAACACAGACGACGGCTACAGCAGCAGCCCTCCCCTCCCCCAAATAGAACAGTTAGCGTTTGGGCCAATTCAGAAGAGAATACAAAATCACTTTTTAGAAATGTACTAAGGAAATCAATGGGAAGCAATACTTTTCAAAGTGTAATACTTTCTTTAGAGGACTTATGACTTCACAAACCCCACCCATTCCTGGGTAAAGGTTGCACAATGAACACCAGAAAGCACTGGCCCCAGCTAAGTGACAAAAGGTGTAAAAGCCCTTTCTCATGTAAAGATGTCAAGTAGCAAGAAATCGAATCCCGTGTGCTTCTTTGCCCCTCAGAAGGTCTCTTCTGCTTTGCCCCATGTAATGCTGTGTATGCCATTCAAACGTGACACTATTATTGAGTTTCAAGCAGGTAAGATAGCAAAGGTTTTGTTTGGAAACATTCAGATTTGGATCATTAAATTCAGACATGTGGATGTGGTTCATTCTTAGAGCTCAGAGGGGCCCCCATTTGATTTAGCTCTGTTGAGGGTGTCCACAAAGGTAACAGGTTACTCAGAGTCTGGTCGAACCTTGGTGCTCATCTGACTCACCAGGCTGACCGCTCCACACAGACCAGCCCAGAGGGTCTGGCTGTTCTCTGCTGCATAGCCTCCGGGAAAACAGCCCTGGTTTCCAAAACACTACACGGGGTTTAAGTTCACCTTTACGTTGTGTTAGGATCCTAGAGAAACGTCAGTCACCAAAGTACTGAAAGAATATATTGCCGGAATAATTTGCCAGTTCAGTGATTCCCATTATATTATATACACTATGTGTGTGTGCGTGGAATTCACACACATACACACACACACACACACACATATATATATACATATATACTTATGTATCTTTTATTTGTACGAAACTTGAACTGCACAAAACAGTACTTTGCAAGAATCAAGAATCAAGTCCACAAATAGAGTTCAACGACACACCAATGAGAAGACGGGGAGCTCTACTGGGACGAGAAGGTGAGGCTTTGCAACGTACGAAAGAATTTCAGAACCACGGATTCACTAGCCTGACATGTTCCACGTGGGATCTGGATCGACACTTTGGGGATCCTTGGAAAGAACAGGGCAACTGGGCCAGCTACTTATGCTCACCGAGATTCCAGAGCTAATGGGAATGAAAAGGCCCAGGCAGACCAATTTGGGTATATAATTGCTATGAAACAATTATTTCTTTCTCTTTAAGAAAAAACAAAGTCTATTTCAGAATAAATTTCTTCATATTCAGTAATATGCTTATTTATTTATTTTTGGCTGAATTGGTATTTGACTTTTGATATTAAAATGGATTTATTTAATGGATCGGTAAACAGGCAGCTTCTTTCACATGTGGGTGATAAAGACATTTTTTATCAGCGCCAGAAATCACCCCCACCCTCGCCTCACTCCCTCCTAAGGTCTGTGGGTTGATGTGTGTGTTTGGTGACTGCTATTGACAACACACCTCATTCTACAAGGCCTGCTCGGGCACCCGCTTGTGGAAAATGACTGACTGTCTTTGCTGGTACTGCTGCTTACGCCTCTTCCTTTTGTCACACTGGCACAACAGCAGCATCTTGAAAGTGGTTCTGAATGTTTTGTTGCACAGGGCATAGCACACGGGGTTCACGGTGCTGTTGATGTAGCACAGCCAATAGCCCAGATTCCAATAGGTTCTGGGGATGCAGCTGTCACAAAAGGTATTCACCAGAACCATAATATTGTAGGGGGTCCAGGTGATGATGAAGGCAAGCAAGATGGCACTGAGGGTCTGGGCCGCCTTCTTCTCCTTGATGAGGGACATCCGTTTCCGCTTAGTGATCTGGCTTCTGGTCTTCAGAGCAAACCTCTTGGCCAGAGTAGCTTCCTTAAAGGACAGAGGCAGAGTGGCTGTGGTCTTGCCCACTGAGGAGTTGACATCAGAGGCCTTGGCTGTGTCCACAGCTGACTCTAACTGGATGGGAAGCTTGGAGAAGCTTTTCTGAAAACTGCCTCCATCGTCCATGCTCTTTTGGGCCTGCAGTTTGCTGGCTTTCGTCTCTAAGTCCACTGCCCCCAGCTCCTCCTCCGGGACCTGCAGGTTGTCTGATGAGGGTAATTTGGTGGAGCTGAGGATGGTGCTGTGACCTGGAAGCTTGAGCACGATGGAGTAGATGGCTCTTGTCTCCGAGCCAATGTCCTCCTCATCGGAGGAAGCGGAATTTTCCAGGGAGGCAGCAGCGTCATTGTTATTCCAGCTGTCACTGCTGCTGTGGTCTTGGTCCATATGCTCTGCGCTGGGCTTCCAGCTCTTGGTTGTGAACCAGAAGTGGCAGCGTCCGTACTTCCTCCTGGCTGAGCGTTTAATGCTCTGCTGTTGAAGCTCATAGCTGCTGCAGCTTCGAGAACTACCTGTGGGATGGACAAAGTTCTCTGCCTCTGCCTCTGTCCCAGAGGCCTGCAGCCCAGCAAGCTCTTTGGTACGTTTTTCAGTTTCCTTATAGATCCTCCAGTATAAAATAGTCATAATGGTGACAGGCATATAAAAGGCAGCGATGGCTGTGCCGAAGGTGATGGTGGGCTCACTGAGGAACTGGATGAAACACTCCCCTGGAGGCACAGTTCTCTTCCCAACAAAGTATTGCCAGAACAAGATGGCAGGAGCCCAAAGGATGAAGGAGATGACCCAAGCCAGACCTATCATCACACCAGCTCGCTTTGTTGTTCGTTTGGCTCGGTACGTGAGCGGCCTCGTGATGGAAAAGTACCTGTCAAAGCTAATGACCAGAAGATTCATGACGGAGGCATTGCTAGCCACGTAGTCAATGGAAAGCCAGAGGTCACAGGCCAAGTTCCCTAAAGCCCATCGGTTCATGATGATGTAGGTAGTAAACAGATTCATTGAAATGACCCCAATAATCAGGTCAGCACAGGCCAGACTTAAGAGGAAGTAGTTGTTGACGGTCTTCAGTTGCTTGTTGACCTTGAACGCCACTATGACCAGGATGTTGCCGATGATGGTCACCAAAGCCAGGACGCCCGTTAAGAATGCGATGAAGACCACTTGCCAGATGGTATGACCTCCCAGAGGGTCACTGGTGGTGCCATTTGGAGAGGAGAAATTCCCAGCTGCCCGAGAAATGTTGTAGCTGCCAAAATGAGTAACTGTGCCTGGGGGCAGCCCTGCATCGGAAGGGCCGTGAATCCAGGAAGAGCTGATGTTCGGAAACAAAGGTGAGGTTGTATTGTTATTGTGCAAGGTCATGGTGACTCTCTGACATAGTCTGGGGAGAAAAGAGAAAAGACGGAGTCAGGACCATTTCTGCCTTCATTGGATTTGTTCTTTGCATTGCATCCTTTAAAAGTAGCACTTCTCCTATTACTGGATAATAGGACCTATATTATAGGCGAACCTGGGAGAGTCCAGCACATCAGTTCATCCCCTTATTTTAAAGCTGAGGAGTTGTCAACTTTATTTCGATAACAATAGATAAATTAAATAAAGGTGAGGAGCACAGGGCAGGCAGAGATCGATTTGTTCAAGGTAGGTAGCACGATTAGCTGGTGACATGCGCTGAACATTGCGCTTTTTCTCCACAATTTCCACCTTTCTAAATACAGACCACATACACTTCCACACGATGTTGTTATCAAACAAAATCTTCCTTCCTTCTCTTTCTTTGAAAAGTAGGGGAAAAATAGTAGATGTGTATATGAGACTCATCCAGCATAGTTTTATCATCACACTACATGAGAAATTGATCTTATTCATTTGCATTTTATCCACCTGGGCATTTACCTAACCCAGGCTTCCAACATAAGCAACTTTAAGGCAATTCCAGCCATGTAAGCCTCACTGGAATAAGCAACAGCAACCTGGAGCAAGGGGGGAAATACGCATAAATCACTTTACATTATATTATCTCTTTAACACACAGTTAGAAAAAGTAATGTATTGGTTCCTTGCCATGGCTGGGAACAGTATACGAGGCAGCTATCTTTTGCTTGATAATATGCCGAACCTTGACCAGACTGTTCTGAACTGACCGAACCAGTTTTGAATATTTCTAGTATTTAGATATGTTATTTCTAGCTATGAAAAAGCATGTTAGCACCACACACATTTGCATATAAATAGTTGCAAAACTGCAATTAGTTCTTTTTTTAATTTAATTTTTAAATTTATATAGCAGTATAGTTGATGTACAATGTTGTGTTAGTTTCAGGTGTACAGGAAAGTGATTCAGTTGCACATACACATATATTCATTCTTTTTCAGATTCTTTTCCCATAGAGGTTATTACAGAGTATTGAGCAGAGTTCCCTGTGCTCTTCAGTAGGTCCTTACTAGTTATCTCTTTTATACATAGTAGTGTGTATATGTCAGTCCCAGTCTCCTAACTTATCTCCCATCCTGCTGCCCCCAACCTTTCCCCTTTGGTAACCATAACTTTGTTTTCGAAGTCTGTGAGTCTGTTTCTGTTTTGTAAGTAAGTTCATTTGCATCACTTCTTTTCTTTGGCAATTAGTTCTTTCAAACACGTGTTACCAAAATAAATAAATAACCAAGAATTGTTACAATGAATGCATCTCTAGTGAGACCCTCTATGCTGTCATGGAAAGCCTTGGTTGAGACCAGCTCCAACCTCTCAGAACATCCAGAGTTTTACTTCCAGGACGCAGCTGACTCAGGGATTCTCATACCACCAATCTCTGTGGACTTTATTCAGTAAATCATTCCTCAACGAGTGTCATTCTAAGAAGTCAACGTTTGAGGGCTTCCCTGGTGGCGCAGTGGTTGAGAATCTGCCTGCTAATTCAGGGGACATGGGTTCGAGCCCTGGTCTGGGAAGATCCCACATGCTGCAGAGCAACTAGGCCCGTGAGTCACAACTACTGAGCCTGTACGTTTGGAGCCTGTGCTCCGCAACAAGAGAGGCCGCGATAGCGAGAGGCCCGTGCACCGCGATGAAGAGTGGCTCCCGCTTGCCACAACTACACAAAGCCCTCGCACAGAAACGAAGACCCAACGCAGCAAAAATAAATAAATTAATTAATAAATTAGAGTGGAGTGTGCCCGGATAAACACCCCAAAGCTTATGTCTAAAAAAAAAAAAAAGAATTCAACGTTTGAGAATCCCAGCAAAAATCTATTGAGAACACTTCTGCTGTGTTTTGGCTCTTGGTTAAAATGTTCAGCTGTAAATTCTTACAGTGCAAATCTGTGTACACATGCACATGCTTAAGAGTCCCAAATCAAGCCTTTAGGTATTGCAGGTCAGGGTATCTCTCAAAGGAGTGTAGTCAGATTCACACACTGCCTTTTGGAAAGAGCTTAGGGTGTAGCAGGAGGATTTTGGAGTCCCAAAGGCATAGGTTCAAATCTTAGTTCAACCACTTCCTGAGGGTGAGATCTTGGGTATTATTTAACCTCTTTGAGTCCCAGTTTCCTCAATGAAAAATGGGAATGAAACATTCTGTATAATGGAATAAATTCAATCTAGAATTCAACAGTAAGTGGTGAAAGAAACTTTGTCTCTCATCAAAATGTTTTAATACATGTAAAGTACTTAGACCAGAGTCTGCAGGTAGTACATGCTACATAAGTGTAGTGTCTGCTGTTTTATTATTATTATTTTTTTGCTGAACAGTGAACTCACTTTGCTTTGGTGGCCAAGATGTTCAGAGGTCAATTTAGCACAATTATAAATGACAGAAGAGAATATTTATTAGACACTTCCTACATGGTACACATTTTGTAAACCATCATATGCACTGTCTCATTTAATCTTTAAAATAACATCATTTTAACAGGAAATCGAGACCCTGAGAGTTAAGTAATTTGTCCAAAGATTCAAGCTAACAAGTGAAGGTAAAGGGGCAGAGATTCACAACCAGATAATCTGAGCCTACTGCCTCCTTGTTTAACTGTGGTATTACTCTGTCTCACCACCAGGTCATCCATACAACTAGTCCCTCCTAACTGGTTATATAACTCATTATACACCTCTTTAAAGTACAATTGAAGAATATTGAAAAGTGTGGATATGCAGTATATATGTACCGTGTGTGTGTACATACATTCATGGTTGGAAATATGAAGTCACACACACTTTTACATACAAAAAATACACTTACATATATTCACTTCAGCACTATTTGCAATAGCAAAATATTGGAAATAGTCTAAATATTATAATGTATTATTCTGTTACAGAGAAGAATAGTTTAAGAACTGTGTAATTCATCACTATTTTCCCATAGATGAAATCTACATTGCACTAATTTCCAATTATAGGTAATTGATGCATTTTTTTCTTCTTTAATCCTTTTTATTTCTCTGGGTTTTATTAGGTGTTGTCAGCTCATCTATATTTCCACCTCCCTCTCAGTGAGGGGATGTCCATATCTGGGAAGTGCTACATGCTGTTTGGGGTACTCACATTTATGGTTTCTTCCAAGATACATGTATGGAAAGTCTATCTGCTGTCTCCTCTCCACCCAGATCCCAGTTCACCTTTGTTGTAAAGGTGTTTGCCTTGGAATCCCCCCCATCACACCTGCAACTACATATATGAATGAGATCAGCCTTGTCTTTAATGAGACACCTCTGCTCAATGTGCCGTCTCTGAGGTTAGTAACCACTTTTCTACTAGGAGGTCTAGGATCCCTCTCTAATGTCCTCTACTACAGATGTTCAGATAAGGATTACCTTTTTCTGTTTTGCATTTTCACCCTTAGTCATGCATTTCTCTTTTTCCTGCACCATACCCTTGCTAAGTTTTTATATACAGACAGTCTCCAGCTTAATGATGTTTAGACTTGATTTTTCAACTTTACGATGATACAAAAGTGACATGCATTCCAGTGGAAACCATACTTTGAATTTTGATCTCTTCTCCAGGTGAGCGATACAAGTTACAATAGTCTCTCGTGCTGCTGGGCAGTGGCAGAGAACCGCAGCTCTCAATCAGCCACACGATCATGAGGGTAAACAACCGATACACTTACAACCATTCTGTACCCAGACCACCATTCTGGTTTTCACTTTCAGTACAGTATTCAGTAAGTAACATGAGCTATTCAACACTTTGTTATAAAGTAGGCTTTGTGTGAGATGTTTTTACCCAACTGTAGGCTAATGTGAGTGTCCTGAGCATGTTTAAGGCAGGGTAGGCTCAGCTATGATGTTCGGTAGGTTTAGGTGTATTAAATGTATTTTCAACTTACAACATTTTCAGCTTACAATGGGTTTATCAGAAGCAACCCTATCATAAGTCAAGGAAGGTTTGTGCTCTCTGAACAGCTTTTATCTTCCACCACCTTTCACTCCAAAGCTTCCTGGACACAGCAGCTAAGTCTCCTTGTCCACGGCTTGGCTTGGGTTAGGACCCATTTTACATTCCTCGCTTCCACCTACTCCCCCCCAACTCCAGTCACTGGTGTGCTCTGAATCTCACGTAACCTTCTCTAGCACCTTTTAAGACACTTAAAATACTTCCTACGTTTCTGCTTTCATGTCATATGGAATTGATCACGTTCTATAGACCTATTTTTATCACTTATGCCATGCTGATTTTATTATAAATACAATGGCTAATAATCCCACAGCTTTATATTTGTGCTCATAATAAATCAGTCTTCGTTCATCTTTCTTTTCTTTTTTCTTTTTATCAATGCCATGCAGTGGATGGCTGTTATTTGTCTTTCCTTCAGCCATTCTTTTGGAAATGGCCTGTCATCTACAGTATGTATTTCTGTTTTGTTTTTTTTTTGCGGTACGCGGGCCTCTCACTGTTGTGGTCTCTCCCGTTGCGGAGCACAGGCTCCGGACGCGCAGGCTCAGTGGCCATGGCTCACAGGCCCAGCCACTCCGCGGCAAGTGGGATCCTCCCGGACCGGGGCACGAACCCGTGTCCCCTGCATCGGCAGGCGGACTCTCAACCACTGCGCCACCAGGGAAGCCCAGTATGTATTTCTGGATGGGCATCAACCACATGGTCTGACTCCTCTGCCTCAGTAATGGGCCTGAAGAACATGCAGAGAGGAGCAGTAAGAGTAAATATGGGGAATTGACATGGATGTTGGAAAGAGAGAGGGTAATTCTCTGTTCCTTGGGATTCCTGGGTGCTGGTGACTCTATTTATACCCACATGGAAAAATCTGTGAAGCAAGCAAACACAGAGGAGAGATATGGGGGAAGGAGAGAGATGGGAGGGAATGTGGGGGAATGGAGACAGTATGATCATCATGGCCTCTCAAACCTGGATCTAGCCATTCCTGAAGTCAACTCTGCCTCTTTGAACTTGCCAGTTATGTAACCCAACCATTTCCTTTGCTGCCTGGGCTACCTGAGAAAGGTTACTGTCATCTGCACCTGAAAGGGTCCTTATTAACATAACTGTCATCAGCTACATCAGCACTTCTCACTGAACCACTACTAGCTTTAGGTCATTAAGATTGGTGCCACTGAATTCAGTAAGTCAAGACTCTGCCTTCCAAGGACTTACACCTTAGATGAGATACAGGACATGGATAACATAATTTTAAAAAGCACATAGTTTTTAAGGAAATGTCACATTGTTCACTGCAAATAACAGATTATGTTTGTACAAATTAATATCAATTTATTTTGCTCAGTTGACCGATAATAGTGAAGAATATAAGTAGGAATTTTGGAAATAAGCCGGAGATCAATTCTCTCTTTCAGTTCATTTCTGTGGATCGTGAGGGCAATACACGTTAAACAATATTCCAGTCCAATTATGCTTTGTTGGAATACAGAATATAAAAGAAACCAGAATTGAGGAAAGACACCTGCACTTAGGACCAGCTTTCTATAATGGGTTGATTAAATACCTGTCCTGGTGTTTCTGGTGTCTAGGGGTATCTTGACTCATCATCAGAAAACCTGTGAACCACAAATTGTTAGGTGATCTTTGACCTGAAATCTTTGGCATACTTACCAGTAGCCATTGTTCTTTTTATAATTCAACATCAATTCACTATCTAATATCACTTAAAAGTTTCAGATACTGTGTGCATTAGCACTATGCCTGAAAAAACAATGTACATACTTTAATTAAAAAATACTGCTGTTGGAAAAATGGCACTGATAGACTTGCTTGATGCAGGGTTGCTACAAACTTTCAATTTGTTAAAAATGCAATTATCTGTGAAGAGCAGTAAAGCTAAGTGCAATAAAACAAGATATGTCTTTACTGGCCTAAATAGAGACTAATGTAACCAGAAATAAATCCATGTATATACAGTCAATTGGTATTTAAATACTCTATTAGAGACAGAGCTTTGAGATAAGGTCTTTTGAGCTGCAAACACATTGATCTTTGAGCATTAAGGGATGGTGCAGTGGCCTAAACATTAGGCAAATAAGAAAGATCTCCCTCCCCCAACCTTCACTCAGGTCCCTGTACCTGAGACATTTTCCATCATCTTTTCTCTGGGCTCCATGCCACTGTGCCATATTCATCTCATAAAAAGGATCCTCCCATTCTGGAGGCTTGACAATTGATGTCTTGTTAGTATACAGTATGACATCAGAAGAACCTGATCAAAAGTTCATAAGGACTTCAACACAGACTATCTAAAAGTTCTTATTAGACATGATAGTCACCCAATGCCTTTCTTCCTGTACAGCTATCCTTTCATAAGTAATATGTGACTCCCTAAGAATTAGGGGTTCTAGTTGAGACCGAGATGAAAGGATAAACCTGGACTAAATGTATTCTGTTTAAGGTGCTTTTTCCGAGAAAGGGATGTCACGTCTATGCTCCATGCTCTTTTCCTCATCCTGACTCAACAGCCTATATGCTGTACAGCTAGTATATTTTGAGTCAAGAGAGTTCATGGTTAGTGCTCACTGAATTGACTTATGTTGGTGAGGAGAGCTATGGGAAACATTGCTTTTTAATGCTCAGGAAGAAACAGGTGGTGGGAACAGAGAGGCCTGTAAGCCTGCTGACCTTAGTACTTTGTAAGTGGTCCCAGGCAGGAGTTCTAGGAATGCAGCTTGCATAAGGGCAAACGGGGTTATCACACAGGAGCAGAAGGGGGCAGGGGGTGGCTCTAGATCCGCTCTGGGATTTACAGCAGGTTCCTGCCCAGGGTGGGAGCTGGGGGCTGTGGGGTCCCTGGGACTTTCACGCGTTGCTACTGAAGTGGTGCAGGCCCAGCCCCCAGGCAAGGAGCTCAAAACTGAACATGATCCTGCCGGTGGGCGAGATGAGCACCTTCCAGAGCCCTCCTGGATTCTGGGAGGAGGGTCATCCTTCCATGTGGGTTAGTTACAACTCTGTACATATAGGATGGTTCTTGATTTCATCTTTGAGTATATATAGATTTCCAGACCGTTTTCACTTCATTCCCTCTAGGAGCACAAACAGAACTGATTCACTTAGTTTTTCAAAATGTAAGTCAGGAGCCAATTAGTGGGCCAGCATGAGAATAAAAAAGAAAAGGAAATAAACAGAATTGAATGGGACATAGCAGAACACGAACCACATAACAGTACTGTTTCATAAAAGTTCTGATTAGTGCATGTGCACACACACACCCACATCCCACATATTCAATACATAGTCATGATGTAAAGTGTATTTTGTACTGTGGGTCACATTCAACAATGTTTGAAAACCACTGCAGTTGACAGTTTGACATCTTTTTAAAATTTAAAAGGAGAAAGTGAAGGAGAAAATATGAAAGAACAATTTGAGAGTACTAAGTTTAGAGGAAAGCGAAGGACACTCATGAGAAATTAACTCCCTTCCCCCTAGTTATGGAATAAAATTTTTCTGGGATTATAAATCTGTAAAATATATAGATAACTTAAAAAAAATGTTTAAATATCTGATATGAAAATGCATGTGCAAGTTCTTAGAGAGTCCTAAAAGGCCAATATAAATCTGAAGCTTTTGTCTAAATGAATTCTTCCTCTATTATTATTATTATTTTAATCATGAAGGCTCAGGAAAAAAAAGGAAAAATATCTTGCAATTCACAATCATGCTTTTTTCTAAGACCAATTATTTAGTGCTTCTTCCATATTCGAAATCTGGTATGCATCATGTTGCAGGGCTTGTTTCGGGTCTCTCTTGGACTGCGTTCTTTGCTAAGAGTGTCTCTGTTTTCTGTGATAATTCATCACAGTATTCAACAGCCAAAATGACGTTTCCCGAAACTAGCTTGGTCGGGCACAGGAAATGCCAACGCCGACCACTAGGCGGCAGAGCTGACTCGGAGAACAACGTCTCCAGCAGGCGCCAAAGCGCCGCCTGTTTCCCCAGGCTGGTGATGGGGAAATTTCAGCTTAGTTCAGTCATGCAGTCCGTGAAGGATATCAAACAGGGTCAACACACGCTTGGCAATCAAACATGTCTTTAAAGGGCATCCAACCTTTTCAGACGCGCACAGTCAGAATCAAACTTTGTGAACTCAGCTCGTGTTATTCATTTCAAGCCGCAGGGAGGACAGATGTGCCCTAATATGGTGCAGTCACTCCTGGTGCAAAACAGAACATCCCAGAAGCCAAAACTGGAACAGAATTCCATGTAAAAAGGACAAAGCTTGTTTTCAAAAAGTGGATGCATTGTGCTGCCTCCCTTGGTTGCTGCCTTTCATATGTTTTATTCACTTTGACAACAAAAATGAAGGCTGCTTGGAAAAGCACTTGCATCAGCACTGCCTAGGCATAGCAGTTGCTACTGAAATAACATGGTTTTTACCTTAAAAACAAAAGCCTAAATGGGACTAATGATTATCTGCCTCAGCACTCTCAAGGCTTTGTTATTAGAATTTCTAGAGAAATGACAAACAGAGGTGAAGCAGTTCTTTTTAAATATCTGGGGGCTTCCCTGGTGGCGCAGTGGTTAAGAATCCGCCTGCCAATGCAGGGGACCCGGGTTCGAGCCCTGGTCCGGGAAGACCCCACATGCCGCGGAGCAACTAAGCACGGGTGCTACAACTACTGAGCTTGTGCTCTAGAGCCTGTGAGCCACAGCTACTGAGCCCATGTGCCACAACTACTGAGCCCACACACCTACAGCCTGTGCTCCACAACAAGAGAAGCCACCACAATGAGAAGCCCGTGCACCGCAACAAAGAGTAGCCCCCGCTCGCCGCAATTAGAGGAAGCCCGCCGTAGCAACAAAGACCCAACACAGCCAAAACTAAAAATAAATTTAAAAATAAATAAATAAATATCTGTAAGCCCACTTTGCCCACAGGAGTCCATGCACTCCCCCTGCAGTCCTTTTCTGAGGGAAAAAGAGGGACAGAGTGCAGCTGGATTCTGTTCCACTGCAAACCTTTATGACCTAAGGTACGTTCAGTATGGTCTCAACATTCTGCAAATTCATTGTTATTTATTAATATTTTGAAGACCATGCTTTTGTAATGTTATTAGAGCTAACATAATTGTAGAAATAATTCTGACTGGAAATCTTTTTAGTGAAAACAGTCATTTGGGCTAAATATTTCTTACATCTCCGTTTACATACTGAAAGGACACCTGGGAAGAAAGTTCTTCTGGCTTGATTTCGACTTCTTGTGATTACTTTAAGTTAGAGTAGCTATGATTTTTTTCAAGGTACATATTTATCAGAGTATTTATTTTTGTATCTGGACATAGTCCATACATGTGATTTCCTTTTAAACTTCAGCCTACATGTGTCCTGCCCAATTCACACATGTACAGAAGACTGTCTGTTTGCAAAGAAAATAGAAGTAAGCAGGAGACACGTAGAAAACAGTGTAACAAGCCCTGCCATGATGCATTAGGGTCAGAAACATACTGATTCTGCCACGTGGGCACATTATCTGCGTCCTCTGATCCTGCTTCCTCATCTATAAAATGAGGATTATCATACTAGAGGACTGGATAGAATGTGTAGAAAACACTCAGTATAGTCTGACGAGTCCATGGCAGTTTCTCAAAAATGGTAAGACTAACTGAATAATTTTCTATGACTGTTTGATTTTATAGATTGGCGCTTTTCAAGGCTAACAAGAGCTGACATTTGTTGAGTATAAAACACTTGTTGGGTTGAGGTCTCAACCCAGGGTGACTCTGTCTCCATTTGGCAATGTCTGCGGACATTTCTTGTCACAATTTGGGGAGAACGTGCTACTGGCATATAGTGTGTAGAGGCCAGGGATGCTGATAAACATCCTACAATGCTCCAGACAAGTCCCTACAATAGAGAATTATCCAGCCCAAGAGGTCAATAGTGCTGAAGTTGAGAAACTCTACTATAAAGAAAGAGAGTAGAGATTCAGAAAATGTTGCAACGTTCCATTTGCCAGGAGAATCTGGAAAATGTCCTGGCACTCACATACCTGGCATACTCTAAGTCTCTTCCAGAATCAGCTCACATTTAATTTCTCTGGAAATCACACTCTCCCCACTCCCCCTGAGGATGAATCTCACATTCATTTATTTGGCTCTTCAATCATCATTTCAGACAGTCAATGTGTCTGAGTGCTTACTGCAGGCCTTATGTGGAAGACAGAGTTCTTGCTGTCTAGGAACCACATGGAGACACCATCAACTAAACAAAATCACTGCAATAGAAGGAGAAAGGCGAGGCTAATTTGTCAGTTTGAGGAATATAACTCCAGGCTGCCATGCAGTAAAAGGAGAACACAGCATTCCGAAGGGAGGACAGACTATTCAAAGTCCACCGCCCAGTGGTCCTGCACGCCCTGCACATCCTCCCATCCGAGCCCACAGCATTTGTCTCCCTCACTACACCGAAGATTCCATCTTCTGCTACTCAACTCTTTCCTCTGACATCTAGCACAATTTCCTTCCCAGAGTAGACCCAGAACTATTGTCTCCACCCCAGCATTACTGAGATTAACACTGTTATACTTTGGACAGGAGAACTGATAAAGGCTCAAGGAGATAAGCTTGGAGAAGGTAAAGGCGGCAGGAAGGAAGAAACACATTGTATTTGCAACAGGCTGGGGGCTCCAGCTGTAGGGAAGGCTGACAAACTTCTCTGGGGTTCTCAAAGTGACCTCAGATATGGTGGCATTTGGCTGGGAATGACCCAAGGAAAGAAAGAGTTCGGTGGCATACATCTTTCAGGACTGGAAGAAAGTGAGAGAGGAGTCTTCCCTTGATCACCAGGCCCTTGCCCAGGGGTGGCTTCAGCCTCTTCCACCTAAGAGAAAGAGAGATGGGTTCTCAAATAACCACACCCTCTCTTTGAAGGTTCATCTGGTAGTTGGCACAATACAAACACAAGAGTTTTCTGGAAAAACAAGCATCACATAATATACAAATTTTGTAATCACTCTTTGCTGCCCTTGAACGTACTCTGGACCTCATACCCTTAACACTTGTCACACACCCTGATGGCACTAGCAGTCCTGCGAGGTGGTACCCTGGGTTTGAGTCCTAGCTCACTGTTCACCCAGCTGTGGCATCTCCGGTTAGTTATGAAAGCTCGGAAACTCTCAGTCTCCACACACACCAGAAAATTAAGAATAGTAATAGCAGTAATACTGTATGGTTGTTAAGCAGATTCAGTGAGGTAACAGGTGAAGCATCTGATACAACTGCCATCACTCAATAGATGTTTTATAAGTGGGAGACCCCTCCTCTCCCACTTCATCCTCACACCCAGAACTGGGGTCCCTGGTGTTCCTGGTGAATTTGAGGTTCTTGATGTCTCATCGCAGAAAGAATTCAGTGAGAAACAAAATGATAGGTAAGAAGTGGATTTTTTAAAAGAGAAACACAATACACAGAGTGTGGGCCATCTCAGAAGGCAAGAGGCCTTGGGAGAAACAAGGTGTGGTTAGTTTTTATAGGCTGGGTAATTTCATAGGCTAATGAGTGGGAGGATTATTCCAATTATTTCGGGGAAGGGGTGGAGATTTACAGGAATTGGGCCACTGCCCACTTTTTGGCCTTTGGTAGTTAGCCTCAGAACTGTCATGGCACTGGTGGGTGTGTCATTTAGCGAATGTATTACAATGAGCATATAATGAGGCTCAAGGTCCACTGGAAGTAGAATATTCCGCCATCTTGGACCTAGGTGGTTCTACCCAGTTTTTGTCATGTCCTATGGCTGTGTCATTCTTTTAAAGGTTGTGCCCTGCCCCCTTCCCTCCTGTTTCAGTAGGTAGGCCTCAGGGAATTACCAAAGTCTACACCCCTTTTTCCTTGTCTGACCTTAACCAATGCTACACCTGCTTAGGCAGATTCTCAGAGGACCCTAACTGCTTCAGTGAAGAATTGCAGGCCCTGACTCTTTCCTTGGACTTACCTGGAAGAATGTAAATATCGTCCTTTCCCACTGCTGCACCAGTGAGGAAAAGGCCCGAATTTGGGCACAGGCTACATGTTGCCCAACCACATAGAAACCCTGTGACAGCAGTACCTCTAATGGATCCCAATTGGGAGTATCAACCAGGCCAGGCTGGTATTACTAGTAGGGATCACGTGATCCTTTGCCTCACTGAAGGGATGAAACGATGCATAATTAAACCTGTTAACTATGACAAGGTTAAAGAGATCACCCAAGGCCAAGATGAAAATCCAGCCCTATTGCATGTCCGATTGGTAGATACCCTCAGAAAGTATACAAATGTAGACCCAAATACTTTCAAGGGACACACTGTATTTGCAACCCACTTCATTAGCCAATCAGCCCCTGACATCCGTTGGAAGCTTCAAAAGCTTGCCATGGGGTCCCAAACCCCTCTCAAGCTTCTTATTGACATAGCCTTCAGTATTTTAACAATAGAGACCAGGCTGAGGAGGAAAAGAAGGAACAGCGTGACTTAAGGAAGGAATGACAGGAAGCCAGGCTTTTGGCAGCCATCATGACAAGACCTAACTCACCACCTGATTACCCCAAAAGTACTCCCAGAAGACCTCCGCCAAGGAAGGGAGCTTTTCTCAGCTGTGGGAGTCCTGAACACTGGAGCAAGGAATGCACAGGAAACAGGTCCCAGCCTACACCCAAAATGCCATGCCCACTCTGCAAGAAGATGGGCCACTGGAAGAGGGAATGCTCCCAGCACTGAAGGGAGTGAGGAAATTCCCCCATGCCAGTCATGACAGTGGTTGACTGATGGGACCTGGGACCTCCCAAGGCTCCTAAGGAGACTGTCATCATCACACGGGAGGAACCACGGGTGACCACTGATGTGGCAGATAAGCTTGTCCAATTTCTAGTGGACACGAGAGCCACTTACTCTGTCCTGCCATCTCATGCTAGGCCCCTTGCCCCTAAACCTGCTCTATTGTTGGGGTCAGAGGAAAGCCAAAACTAAAATATTTCGCCACCCCTCTACCTTGCACCTGGGGAAAGACTCTTATAACTCACAAGTTTCTTGTCCTGTCTGAATGCCCCAGCCCATTACTGGGGAGGAATTTTCTCTCAGCCTTGGGGGCAACTCTTACACTCTCTCTGAAGACCAAAGCCAAGGAGTGTTTTTGGCTGGACTATGTATTATACAAGACGCAGACAGTCCAACCCAAAATATTCCCCAAGAAACTGAAAACTTACAGATCCGCAGGCCTGGGATCAGGGAATCCCAGGGAAGACAAAGTTCGTCACTCCCATAAAAATCACCTTAAAGGAACCTAATAACTTCCCTTCCAGGCACCAACACCCCATAAAACCAGAGGTTTGACAAGGCCTCCAACCCCTAATCTCAAATTAAATATGAACTCTCATTAAATATGAGCTTTTGGTGCCATGCCAATCTCTCTGTAATTCTCCAATCCTACCTGGTCTTCTCAGGAACCCTCATCTCTGCCATCCTTATAAAATGCAAATTTTGCAAAAGGGAGTAAAGTACTTTAGAACGACACTTGTCAAGTATAAGTAGAAATCCTAAGTGTCTTTTCTGTAAACATTAGTAAAAAGGGTTTAGCCATCTAGACAGGTGACCTTAATTTGTTCCATCTGCCAGAAGCCCAATTTGAATCCAACCCTTTGTAACTGATGGGTTTTACGTTGTACCTGACTAAGGGCTGAAATTTTGAAAAGAGAACTATGAGGTCTATCTGTTTGTTTGTGTGTTCATATGTATCTATATGTGTTTTAAATGTATGGTATTACCAAAATTAATTAGTAAAAGAGCTCTACTTGGGCTTCCCTGGTGGCGCAGTGGTTGCGCGTCCGCCTGCCGATGCAGGGAACCAGGTTCGCGCCCCGGTCTGGGAGGATCCCACGTGCCGCGGACCGGCTGGGCCCGTGAGCCATGGCCGCTGGGCCTGCGTGTCCGGAGCCTGTGCGTGTCCGGAGCCTGTGCTCCCCAACGGGAGAGGCCACAGCAGAGGGAGGCCCACATACCACAAAAAAAAAAAAAAAAAAAAAAAAAAAAAAAGAGCTCTACTTAATTGACTTAATTAAGTGCTTTTATAAATACTCAGAAATATAAAACTGGCCAAAATAAATCTCAGGTTCATGTCATCTGTGAAATATTCAATACTAAACTGATATCTGGTATTAAAGGTGGCTTAAGCTTGTTGGTCTGATTAATACAGACACGTCTTTACAGTCATCAATGTTAAGTATAGTACTTCTATTGTACCTAGGTTTACTAGAGGTCAAATAAAACCTTATTACTGTATATCTGGCAAATCTGTTAGCAAGAAAAGTAACTCAAAATGGAAAAAAAAACTTTTAAGAAAAGTAGGATGTGTGTTTTCAGTAAAGAAAGTATGAGGAATGGAACTGCATTTTATTAAGCAAAAAGGAAGTAGGTCTGACTTAGAGCTGGCTGTTTCTGGATGGAAAAATAAAGTGATGGATACAGAAAGTGATGAAAGGTTTGTGGAAAGTGGACCCTGAGAAAAGAGTTGTGCATGATCAGGATTTTCTAAGATTGAATTACATCTAGTCAGGTAAATGGATTTTGTTGGAAATGGGCTAGGACAAGACTGCATTTGGTTTCTCCCTCCAAAGTATTCTTGAAATGCTGCCTTTGACAACAGATTGTGTGAGTTTCTTTGCCTTTAAGTGATTTGTATTTGCTTTTGAGATCTCTTGTGACTTTGGTTGAGAAATAAGTGTTGTCTCACAGTGCCCTATGATCTTATTTGACCAAGTGTTTTAAAACTTCTTGACAAACTTCCCAAATATCAAATTTTAATTAAAGTTCTTTTGATTTCCAGCTAACTTTGGGATGCTTTAGGGAGGCCCTGAGGTATCCCAAAGAAAAATATTTAACTAGGATTATTTGGTATGTTAAGTTAAATGTAATCATTTGTAATTCTGGTTACTGTAACTAAGGTTCTTTATCAATTACACTGTAATCAGATGTTTAATCACGCCTTTTAAGTCTTTTGTCATTTTTAGATATTTTGTACTATGATGCTGTTACAAAAAGTACTTCATCATCAAGAAGATCCACAGAAAGGCTATGGAAACAGTTACAACAGTTCCACATCAAGAAGGTGGCTATGTGAGGATTCCAGCCCATACCGACTTAAAACAAGGAGTTGTCCTGCCCCTGGGGCCCCTAGATCAGGCATACAGAGATTTTTACTCCCTGACGGGCAGGGTCGATGCCCCTACTCAGCACTGAAGCAGTTACAGAAGATGGACTGTTGCCCCTCTGCTTCCCATAAGAATATGGGAGTAAAATCTCTGGGGGAGGGAATGAAACAGGAGGGAAGAGGGCAGGGCACAACCTTTAGAAGAATGACATAGCCATAGGACATGACAAAAACTGGTCAGAAACAACTAGGTCCAAGATGGCAGAATATTTGACTTCCAGTGGACCTTGAGCCTCATCACATGCTCCTTGTAATACATTAGCTAAATGACACACCCACCAGCATCATGACAGTTCTGAGGCTAACCACAAAAGGCCAAAAAGTGGGCGGTGGCCCAATTCCTGGAAATCTCCACCCCTTCCCCGAAATAACTGGAATAATCCTCCCACTCATTAGCCTATGAAATTACCCAGCCCATAAAAACTAACCACGCCATGTTTCTCCCCAGGCCTCTTGCCTTCTGAGATGGCCCACACTCTGTCTGTGGAGTGTGTTTGTCTCTAAGTAAATCCACTTCTTACCTATAACTTTGTCTCTCACTGAATTCTGTCTGCAATGAGACATCAAGAACCTCAAATTCACCGGGAACACTACTACTTCCTGAAGGGGGCAAAGAGGCTCTGGCTGCATTTCTGGTATGGAAGCATAAAGAGGATTATAGGGCAGTAGGGCAGGGGAGAGACTGAAGATGGTGGAAGAGTATTGGGGTTTGGGCCCTCTGTCTGGGGCTCCTGTTCTTCTGGGTGCCACTAGAGAGGGCTTTTGTGTAGCCCGAATGGGTCCCAGCTGGCAAGGTTCCCTAATGTAGGACTTGTATAGCTCCAGGTTTTCTCTTAGGGCCATAAAAGCCTGTACATAAGGAACTTCTGTCCATTTCCCCTGCGTTTTGCAAAAGATGTCTAGCTGTAGGATGGTACTATAGTTGAGGCTCACATTTTCTGGCCAGGCCTCATCGTCCACAAGTTTATATTGGGGCCAGACTTCATCACAAAAGAAAATGAGCTTTTTTTGTTTTCAATAATCTAGAGAAAATTTGTCCCAGTGACTCAAAATGCACCCAAGGGGTGAGTCCTTGGGGATGGAGGAGGTGTTCCCCATCGTTCCTTCAGGGAGAGAATGCTCCTGTACCAGAGAGGAGCACTAGCATTCAGAGGTCCCATAGGGGCTAAGTCAGAACTGGTTCCAGGTGTCCCCATTCCCCTAGTCCTGTTGACTTTATCCACAATGTGGGTGAGCTACTTCTCCATGTGGCAGTCTTTTAGGCCCCAGCATTCTGGGGCACGTGTCCTATCCTGGCATCTGCAGTACCCAGGATAAGTGACATTCCTGAATGTTTCTCTATAGATTCTATAGATTAATCCCTGTATTCTGGGATATGTTCCCCTGGAATGGACATCCTCATGGTTCTAGGACCTATTTAAGTCCCAGCCTTTTTCTCTACAAAGGTGGTAAGTTTCAGAAAACAGGCACTGGCCATCAAGGGAGATGATTTGTGAAAAAGGAAAAAAAACCTCTCTTTTCCATTTCTTTTTGTGGGTGGCACCCCTGGGGCCTTGGTGCCATCCTCGCCCTCCCCTCTTCCCACATGTGCTCTGGCCAGTGGGCAGTGGGGCTGGGTGCAGGGGCGGATATTGCAGCTGAAGTGGAGGCACCGTGACTGTAGTTAGGGGGATGGAAGGCCCCATGACCCTGGAAGGACACTCCCAATCTCGCGACCCTGGGGAGGCAAGCACAGCAAATTCGGGTCATTTCCCAAGTATGTAACCCCGGGCGCGGTCATGTGTGTGACCCACCAAGCTTGAGTCGCCTGCCCCGCCCTAACAGGGTGGGGTCAGGGCAGAACCTGGAGGGGCCAGCCAAACACCAGGAGGTGGGGGTGGGGTGGGGGGTGGGGGTGGGGAGGTGAAAGATGGTCCCACTACCCTGAGTCCCAACCATGTGGTTCAGGACCATCCTCCTCCTGATACTTGGGGGTTATGCACACAGCCCGCCTACCGCGTGAGGGAGCTCCCGAAGGGATCACAGCTGCTGTAACCATGGCACAAACTCTAAGGCTGTATTTCATATTTTTACACAACTGGATCTGTTAATAGTTAATCAAATGGTGGATAAGGCAAACCCAGAGGGCAAAGATCCTATGGCTCGGGTCCCTGGTTGCCTGTGACGATGGCTGGAAACTTTCCCTGACATGCCCTGCGCATATGTAACATTAGGAAGTGAAAGACCTACCAGCAAGGTTGGAGAGTACCTGGCAGATTTCTTTTTCCCCATTTGCAGCAAAGTAAGGCACGAGATAAGAGTGGAAAGAGTGAGGTAGGGATGCAGAGTTAAGACAAGGATAATTAGGTGTAGGTGGACCAATAATAAGCCTATGACAGTAGCCGCGGGGAGGGGGCAGTGTTATGCTTTTAACTGTGAGCCTGAAATAATTGTGTGGCAATTGCTTTGAGGTGGGCGGACAGACCTAGCGTCTCTGTAGTCTGTTCCACAATCCACTTATCCTCTTGCAGAGACTTCTTTTCCACGCCAAGCACACTGATGGCTTTTAACTGCTCGTCCTGCATCCATGTTTTTGTGGCAATAGGTCTGAAAATGAGACAGACTGTAAGAAAGAGAGGGAGAGAGAGATGGAGATGGCTGGAAGTAAGGCAGCACCTCTCAAGCGCAAGGGAGGCAAGAGGCTGAGGCTTACCGAATTCTCCTGGCTGTCTCGCCAATATGGTCCTGGTGAATTTGAGGTTCTTGATGTCTCATTGCAGAAAGAATTCAGTGAGAGACAAAGTGATAGGTAAGAAGTGGATTTATTTAGAGAGAAACACACTCCACAGACAGAGTGTGGACCATCTTGGAAAGTGAGAGGCCTTGGGAGAAACATGGTGTGGCTAGTTTTTAAGGACTGGGTAATTTCATAGGCTAATGAGTGGGAGGATTATTCCAGTTATTTCAGGGAAGGGGTGGAGATTTCCAGGAATTGGGCCACCGCCCACTTTTTGGCCTTTCGTGGTTAGCCTCAGAACTGTCATGACGCTGCTGGGTGTGTCATTTAGCTAATGCATTACAAGGAGCGTGTGATGAGGCTCAAGGCCCATTGGAAGTCGAATATTCTGCCATCTTGGACCTAGTTGGTTCTAGCCAGTTTTTGTCATGTCCTAGGGCTATTTCATTCTTTTAAAGGTTGTGCCCTGACCCCCTTCCCTCCTGTTTCACTGGGATATGCCAAGGTGGCCATGGTGAGGTGACCACTTGCACTTGCAGCCACCTGTGCCATTCCTTGTTTTTAAATATTTGAAATATTACTTTGTGTATATATGAATTTTCATTTTACTATTAGGTTCTAAACCTCCGGGGACAGTAACAAAGGCTTACTTTTTCTTTTTTTTTAATTTTCTTCCTCCCTTTCTTTAAGTTTCCAAGTCTTTTTTTGTGATAAAATAAAGTGGTTTCCTCATAGGTAACATGTTTAATGTATAGATATTTGATACATATGATTAGTAAATGTTCATCTTTTTTTATAAAAGCAAATTAGGCAAGAAAAAGACATAGTAATCATCGTTTCTCTCAACAACTTGAAAGTAAAAAGTCCTGAAGATCAAAATGAATTCTACTGAAGAAGAAGAAGCATTGAAGGATGGGGAGAAGGAGACAGGATACAAAATGAAAAAACCCCACCCGTCATGGGGAAAAAAAAAAAACCTAGCAGGATGGCTTTAGATACTCAGCAAAGAATTTTATGCATGGCTAAGAGATTTAAAAGCATTGTGGGAACTGACACAACATTGTAAATCAACTATACTTCAAATTAAAAACAAGCATTGTGGGAAGGATAGGAAACTAGGTAAATGAAAACAAGACACCACAATTATATTTTAATTTCTTTTGTCCTTCCAGGGACATGCTTTCTAAGTTCTTTTTATATGACTTTGAGAACAAACATCATGATGACCTCAGGACACTGCAGGTTTTGCTCTCGTTGTTTCCTTTCTGCTATTGTGATAGCATCTTTTCTTCAGGGAGCCAGGTGCTTTTCTAAGTGATGTGCATGTGTTAACTCATTTAATCCTCATCATAATCATGTGAGGTGGAGGCTATTAGGCTTTCTACTTGAAGCTAAAGAAACTGGTACAGCAAGTGGTTAAAAGACCTGCCCGGAGTCCACATAAAACTAATTGTAAGACACAGGTGTGCTGGCTCCGAGTCTATTCCTAACCTCTACCCTAGTAGCGGATTTGTCGTGAACAAGCAAAATTTCCAAACAATACCTAAGTGTATAAAGCAGAAATTCAGTCCTCTTGCCCTTGGCTCTCTCATTCCTATGCCCTAGAGGTAACCACTGGCAACAGTTCACTTAGTAAATATTTGTTAGATGAATGGATATGTCCTTCCCAAACGTGTTCTTGAAATTACAAAATACATATGTGTGTTTTTAAGCACTCACTATGTGCCAGGCACTGTTCTCTTTGTTTACACACATTAAGTCTTTTAATCTGCATAACAACCCTGTGAGTTGTCTTTTACTTAATGTCCATATGAGAAAATGGAGGCACAGAGAGGTTAAGTGACTGAGCCAGATAACACAGCTCCTCAGTTGCAGAGTTAAGATGTGAAGCAAGGCAATCTGACCCAAAATTTTGCTCCCAAACAAACAATGGTATATTATGTTCCCTAGTTTTCTTTTTTCCACTTCACAATGTATCATGGGCATCTTTCTCATTCAGTGCAGATAAACCTATGTCACACATACTTTAAAATGAACTCAAAAACATAGAGAGGGACTGTTGAGGATTCATCTATTGGCAGATTGTGTTCTTGACTCAAATAGAATTTTCAGGGCAGGTAAGTGCATGTTGCTGTGTTTGCTGAGGATTCTTTCTTTGAAGTGAAATAATGAAGAGCATGAATGCAACCAATACAAATCCCTAAGTCACTCCAAAAATGAGTCTGGCGGGTATCCAAACTCATTTCCCCCCACAAGTTCTACTGTAATTTCAGGAGTTAAAGGCCAGCCTCAGTTTATCAGTGTTTAAAAGAGCTATCCATTGACTACCTAGCTCACATCACAAAATTGTGTAGAAAATCAAACAAATGAATAGATATGAAAGCACTCTGATGAAGTATAAGATGGATCAGGAGCTTAAACAACTCTTAAAACACTAAACTCCAAGGGCATTTGCAGTTTTTTATTAAAAAATAAAATGGAAATTAAATTCTTTAAATATGATATACAAGTATAAAAAAAGAGACTACTTTATTGAAAGTACTACCTATCTCTTAAAATGAAACAATGAGAACAGAAACTGTGAGAATTGAAATAAAATAATAATAAAATGTATATTTTGGCACAGCCTGTATAATTAAATATTGGAAAACAATGATCTCTTGTTTTAAATTTCCTGAACCCAAATGGAAACTAAAACTCACATCACTATTAATTCTGGCTCCATGGGATGAAAAACAAAGAGGCCAAGGAAGAAAGTTGAGCTAGTCCAAAGAAACAGTGCGAATCCTCACTGTAAAATACTAGAGGAATGTGAATTAAAAATTAAACCCTGAAAGTGTGAAATCAATAAAATGAAAAGATTTATCCAGGCAGAAAAGAAGAAATTATACTGGGGTTTATGAATAAAAACAAATAAAAAATAACTTCAGGTTGACTGTTGTGGTTTGGTGCCTGGAATTACTTTTAGAAGGAATCTGCACTTCCTCTGAGCGATATACTGGCTGCCTGGGCCTCGCCTGGGCATCTTGGCATGAGAGTACTTTGCGCTGATGAGTTCAGAAGTATCATGTCTTACCACCTGCCCCTAAGCTCCCCGAGGTCAAGGAACTGGGCTCATACGTATATACAACCCAGCTGGTGGACGATTTGGAGCCAGACACACCCGACAGCAAACTGTCCACGTACACCTAAGTTATCTGGGTAGATGACTTCACCCTCTGTGGTGAGGCTTGTGTTTATCTTCCCTGGAATAAAATTTGAAAAGCATATAATGCAGTGGCTGAGATATGAAGTCTCTATCTGCAGTAAATATTATTAGCTGTATCTTACTGTTGATTACATGCATGAAACGCTTCATAGAATTAATATACCACAATGGGGCAGCCATAATTCACCAAAGGAATTCTTTTAGCAATTGCCAACCCCCAGATTCAAATGATTTTATTTTATTTTTTTAACATCTTTATTGGAGTATAATTGCTGTATAATAGTGTATTAGTTTCTGCTGTATAACAAAGTGAATCAGCTATACGTATACTTCTCAATAGCTAACTGTTTTACATTTGGTAATGTATATATGTCCATGCCACTCTCTCACTTCGTCCCAGCTTACCCTTCCCTCTCCCTGTGTCCTCAAGTCCATTCTCTATGTCTGCGTCTTTATTCCTCTCCTGCCCCTAGGTTCTTCAGAACCACTTTTTATTTTTTTTTAGATTCCATATATATGTGTTAGCGTACGGTATTTTTTTTTTCTGTTTCTGACTTTCTTCACTCTGTATGACAGACTCTAGGTCCATCCACCTCACTACAAATAACTCAATTTCATTTCTTTTTATGGCTGAGTAATATTCCATTGTATATATGTGCCACATCTTCTTTATCCATCAAATGATTTTAAAGTCTTCATGATGTAAGTGATTCAGCATGGAACACAACATTCACAGTGGAGATTGCACTGCATGTTTCAACGTGCTGTGCATATTGCTGAACTGATATATTTCAGGGTCTACAACATGGTTTATGACACAATCAGTTCTATAATAACTGATAACACCTGTCATCCATTGAGTGCTTACTATGTCCCGTTCCATATATGGCATATATAGAATATGCCTTCATAAATGCCATATAATGTGCCACTCCATATAAGGTGTGTGTGTGTGCATATATATATATATATATGCACACACACACGTGTACATAATATGCCTCCATAAGTGCCACATGTATATATGTAATGTGCCACTCTCTATATGGCATACATACATTAATTATATATATTCAAAATATATATATACATATTCATTAGGGTAAATCCTTATAATAACTCTATAAGTGGATATTCTTAGTATTTTATGCTTGAGGAAACTGAGGCTCAGAGGAGTTAAGGACCTGCCCCAGGGACACTGGACTAGTTAAGTACCAGTGCTGGGATTACTGTGTGTATCTGACACTGAAACACACTCTCTGTTTAGCCTACCCTACAGTGGGCTCCTCTTGTAATTGGCATTAATCACGTGATTACTGTTGTGTCCATACATTGCTAGTTTAAGAATCAACACATTTGATGCTTCTTTCTCTGTGACAGATGAACCTGGAAATGGTTTGTAAGAGGGTGCAAGACTAAATAGGTTGAGGGCCTTCCAGAATTTAAAGTTATACTCTTTGATTGTCTTTTTCTTTTTTTAAATTTTTATTTTATATTGGAGTATAGTTGATTAACAATGTTGTATTAGTTTCAGGTGTACAGCAAAGTAATTCACTTATACATGTTATATTTTTTTTCAAATTCTTTTCTGATGCAGGTTATTACAGAATACCCAGCAGAGTTCCCTGTGCTATACAGTAGGTCCTTGTTGGTTATCTATTTTAAATATAGCAGTGTGTACATGTCAATCCCTAAGTCCCAATGATTGTCTTTTTCATACTTAACCTCCCTCATTATGCTTGATGTCCTCTGGAGGGCCTGTCATTTAGAATTGGTTAAATTTTTGACACAGCCTCAGCGTATCTCAGCCCAGGACTGAAGGCTGAAACACTGCCCCATGAACACCTGCTAAAGTGAATGGACTGGTTCCTGGTCACCAGCTGCCATGGAGATGGTGAGGTACTTTGTTGTTCTCCATCACTGGTGTAGCCTGGTTGAATCAGCCTGCATAAGCCAAAAGTGATGGAGATGTACAGATCTTCCTCGACTTATGATGGAATTAAGCCCTGATAAACCCATTGTAAATTTAAAATATCCTAAAACAAAAATGCATTTAATACACCTAACCGCCAAACATCATAGCTTAGCCTAGCCTTAAACGTGCTCAGAACACTTACATTAGCCTACAGTTGGGCAAAATCATCGAACACAAAGGCTATTTTATGATAAAGTGTTGAATATCTCATGCAACTTACTGAATGTTGTACTGAAAATGAACAACAGAATGGCTGTCTGGGTACAGAATGGTTTGTAAGTGTATCAGGTGTTGACCCTTGTGATCACGTGGCTGGCTGGGAGCCGCAGCTGTCACTGCCCAGCATCACAGGAGAGTATTTTGACCATATATCACTAGCCAGGGAAAAGATCAAAATTCAAAATTTGAAGTAGTTTCTACCGTGTGTTGTTTTTCACACCATAGTAAAGTTGAAAAATCCTAAGTCGAACCATCATAAGTCAGGGCCCGTCTATACACTTGTAACACAGGACAAACCTGACCCCATATTGGACCTATTCCTTCAGCTCTATCCCTTGCGCTCTGTTGCCTGTGCTTTGTCATGCAGTCTCTGCACCTTTTGTAAAAGAATGCTGCCTATAGCCTGAAATATACAGGACAGCCCATTCTGGCTCTGACCTTTAAAAGTGTAACACTTTTCCATTCATATAGAGATAAAAAGTTGCAGAACAGAGAACAACAATTGCCTTGTTGGAGGTTTATAGAAACATCCTGGCTTGACCTACAAGGACAGCTGCAAGAACAAAAGATTCCTGCACCAAGAAGTTGAAACAACCAACCACACCCAGTCCCCTTTTAGTATAAAAAAAGTCTGAATTTAATTTAGAAAGATCGTTCTTTGGGAAACTAGTCCACCATCCTCTTGGTCTGCTGGCTTTCCTAATAAAGTCTCTGTTCCTTGCCCCAATACCTCATGTCTCGATTTACTGGCCTGTCGTTCAGGGATTAGTACGAGCTTGGACTCAGTAATACACTGAGGTGACCGGAGACCTCTGGGCAGGTGTCACACTCCAGAGGAAGCAGCACTAAGATCACTGCTTTCCTCCTCGGGCCCTAGCACATTAGGAAACCTGGATGTGGGAAGTTACTGATGAAAATTAATTGTTTGGGGAAGCTGATTAACACACTGCTTGGTTTCTCCGTGAAGGCATGGACATGCATCAGAATAGACAGCTTTATCCAGTTTATTTTTCATTGCCATTCTTAATGACATATGAGGGTTGGTGTCAGAATGCATCTGTCTCCAGAGAAAACCACAATGACCATCAACACGACAACTTCAACAAGAAAACCTTTCAACTCTAAAAAGAGACTGCAAAAGAAAAGGCTTTTTATACAATTCATATTCCAATATATTCCAACCAGGGGCAGATACAGATTTTGTGGAGACTGGAGCATCTCTAAATCTATTGTCCTCCTTTAACAAAATGAACACAAAATGATAACTACAAAATGCCACCACTCCTCTCTCCCTCAGGGGTCCTATGTAAGTGATAGAACTTGAAGGTTTTGATTTATTAGATTCACAGTACATTTTCTCCTGATTCCAATAAGAATTGAGATGATCTGGTTATGATTGAGATACTGAAAGTTTTAAAATCTCTGCATATAGCTAAGTAACTCAATACGTGTATTCATATATTTAGAGGTAATGAAAGTCTCTCCAAAAGCATCTCAACAAACGTATACAAATAGAATGGCTGGAAATCCTGATGCTGTAAGGAAGGAAATTCAACTTGCCCAGGTATAATGCATTTCAGGGAATTAGATAACTGAAGGTGTAATCAGCTTTTAAAATTGTTTGAGAACCCACAAGTTCCCACTGTACACTATCAAATGATCCCATCAAAAAAGGGGGAAATAGGGAAAAAAGGAAGAGCAAATTCCCTCTGTTGGTGAGCAGGTGTCAATGCAGAGCCAGAAGTAAGGGGACCCATCCCTGAACACAGGGAACACAAGGCATTGTGAGTCACATAAGCAAGTTCTTCAAGAAGGACAACGGGACAAATCGGGACATGCAAACATCACAGTTGGGGGATTTAGTGTTTCTGAGAATAATAAAGAATAATAAAGGCTTCCCTGGTGGCGCAGTGGTTGCGCGTCCGCCTGCCGATGCGGGGGAACCGGGTTTACGCCCCGGTCTGGGAGGATCCCACATGCCGCGGAGCGGCTGGGCCTGTGAGCCATGGCCGCTGGGCCTGTGCGTCCGGAGCCTGTGCTC
>NC_041233.1:9829344-9871093 GCF_002837175.3 Physeter macrocephalus | reverse complement strand
GCAGAGGGAGGCCCGCATACCACAAAAAAAAAAAAAGAAAAAAAAAAAAAAGAATAATAAATAGGAGGTCACTTTTATAATACCACATGCCAAAGCAACATTTATGGGACAATTTTCTCCCTGTATTTGGTACAACGTCATGCACAGAGGCCCAGTAAGGCTTACTGGAGCCCAGCTGGAATAAACAGCATATCTGTGACAAATGGTACTATATCCAGCTGCAGGCAGGTGTCTACTGTAGTTCCTGAAGGAATGTGAGGTTCAGCCAACTTAAAATTCTTAATTACAGATCTGGAAATGAATGCTAATGCAATGTTCACAGGATATTAGATTTGCAACTATTGTAAGAAGACCTATGGAAATCGAAGGAACTGCCCACTATTTTGCAATTTATTTAAAGAAAACCTCTGACCAGATGTTAGGCTATTCAAGGCCACTGAAGATAGAAGACATATAGAAGGATTAAGTTAGAACTGTTTCCAGGAAATATTTAAATAAGATATGATAATGAGACAGAAGAGCTGGCCCTGAAAAAATGTTTCCATGGGAACGTCTATTTTCTCCTCCCTGTGATATTTTAAATTAGAATACATATCCATCAGTGTTGGAAACCCTCACTGCACATACCCAAAGGATTATCATTGGTCTTTAGCACATCTCCCTTCCTGTGGGAGACTCCTCTGCTGGCCATCCAGGGCTCAAGATCAGTTTTGGAATGCTTACAATTGCAACCCAAGACTTCCCTCTCTCACCAAAGTTTGGGTATGAGAGAAGATTCAATTCAAGGCTTAGACTCTACTTCAACAAGGATTGAAGAAGAACCATTCTTATCCTCCTTGCTTACTTAAACAATCACTGCCACATGACTCACTCTGGCTTGAAATAACAAAACACAACCTAAGGAGAAATTAGGGGAGCAGCCTGTATGGTACTAAATTTCTTAGCACAACTCTTGGAAATAGTCACAAGATCATTTAGAAACAGCTTCAGGAGCATTTTAATTAGCCTTCCCCTCAATAATCTCATGAGGAACCAGACAGAGGTTAGTTTCCATTTGACAAGATCAGAGAATGAGCAAGATGTAGGACCCACTTTAACCTGGTGCACTTGGATCAGCTATTCAGCTTAGTCGCCTTCCACTGTATTGGAATGGGCCTGCTAGGGAGCTAAAGGTTCCCTATGGGACCTTTAAGGGCAAAACCACGGCAGTTGTCATGTTTACAGAGGATTAATGGCTTAGTCACTGAATGGACATAGGAAGCACCGAGCAGGTGTGCCCTTTACTTGATTAAGGCACGATGTGCTTGCTGGTGTACCCATGGCAGAAAGTTGGTACCAAAGTTGTCACCAAATAAACTTATCTGCTGCTAAAAATATACTGAGGGCTTTAGCACAAAAACAACGTAGTGATATTTCTTTCAGGGTACAAAAAATGATCACCAATAACTGTCAACAAGCCAACCAGTTTTAATTAGATGAGTATGGGCTTCACTCATATGAGTTTCCTCAACCACTGGTTCTCAGAGTGTGGTCCCTGTCACACTTTAAGCATCAGCACCAACTGGTTACTTGTTAGACATGCACATTTTTGGATCCTACTCCAGATCTCCTGTATCAGAAATTCTGGAGGTGGGGACAAGCAATCTGTGTTTTAACAAGTCTTCTTCCAGGTATTTCTAATGCATGTTCAAGGTGGAGAACCATTGTCCTAGATGATTGGCACGTGTCTTCTATCTCACGGGTTTACAGAATCAAGACACCCTCACATACTGTGTACCATGGGGGCATTTCAGGGATATCAATTATTTTTCATTCCTTCTAAGGCACCTGCCTGTTACAATTTTTCCAATGATCTCTAAAAATTTCTCTTCAGGCATTCCTCCCGGTCACCTCCCCAACCCCAATTCTTATCAGATCCTAAACAGGCAGTTAGATTGTAAACCCTTTGACAGTAAGAAGGAATCAAGACCAGTGGCCTGATCCATATCTTCTATCTCTAAGACATCTGCTGTTGGGGGCTAAGCATACTTTACTTGTTTTCTACCAGCCACTGAACAAGAATTCACTTTGCACCTTTCCTACAGATTCAACCTCCTAAGGCTTTGAAAGATACTTAACAAAGTTCAAGGCATGTGTTTTTAACTCAGGGATTATATTCCAGCTGAAGAGAATGAAACAGTCAGAACCACTGAAGTTAAAAACAGGCTTCTGTTTTGAGGTTCCCTCCACAACGCCGAATAAAGTGATGGGCAGAATTTAAACAAAGACCTGCTGAATGACTACCTAGGAAGAGTAATATTTAAAACTTACTAGTAAGCACGGTAGGACTGCTGGATTTAATCTGCATGCACAGGCATGCTCAGTAAAACCAGAGTTGCTAAAAGAAAAAAGATATTTCAAGATGCCTGTGGTGAGCTATTTTTCTTACCCCTTATCCATTTACACAAAAGAGATGAACCAAATCAGCCTCAAAAAGCTTCATTAAGGAAACTAAGAAGCATTTAATATAATCATCATGTATCAGTGTAGTAGCTTCCCGTGGCTGCCATAACAAATTACCCCAAGTTAGGTGGCTTAAAAACAAGAGAAATTTATTCTCTCACAGTCCTAGTGGTTAGAAGTCCAACAAGGTGTTGCAGGGCTGCAGTTCCTCCAGAATCCCTTCCAGGCTTCTTCCAGCTTCTAGTGGCTCCAGGCATCCCTTGGTTTGTGGCAGTAATCTGCCTCTATGGTCACTTTGCCAACTCCTCTTTGTCTTCTCCTCTGGATGTCTTCTATAAGGACATTTGTCATTGGATTTGGGGCCCTCATAGATAATCAGGATGATCTTCTTATCTCAAGCCCTTAATTTCATCTCTAATGACCCTTTACCAAATAAGGTAACATTCATAAGTTCCACAAGGTTAGGATGTAGGCATATCTTTTGGGGGCTAAAGTTAGCATAGTATAAAGCAGGCAAATTTAGCTCTGCTCTTGAGAATAGAATTTTTATCAAACAGAGGCTGATGTTTGTGTTTGTCGATGGGGTTCTCTTTTCATATGATGAATATATTTCCTTTGGAATGCTAGCTTCATCAGTGTGTTTTTTATTTGCATTAGAAAAATTTTAAGGGAAGAGAAACACTTTCAGTAATACTTAAAAAAAAAAAAAAGACCCCAAAATTAGAGATGTGGATAAAGGTACATACAGATGTAGGAAGTGAAGTGGTAGGAAAGCAGACACAGTAGGTAGGGGGACATTTCATCCTCAGTTGCTTTACTTACATTTCAATTTCATTTATTCATATGTTTGTAACAGGGAAGAACACATCTGACTCCATATTAGATCTGTTTCTTTTACTTTAACTTTTATGCTTTGTTGCCTGTGCTTAGTCATGCTGGCTCTGCACCTTTTGTGAAAGGTCGTGTATAGCCTGAAATATACAGGATAGCCCATTCTCAGGGTTCTGACCTTTAAGAGTACATTCATATAGAAATAAAAAGTTACAAAAATAACATTTGTCTTGTTGGAGGTTTAAAGGAACATCGTGACCTGACCTACCTGCACAGCTGCAATAACAAAGGATGTCCACACCAAGAAGTGTGCAACAACTAATCACACTCCTCCCTCACCTGGCCTTTAAAAAGCCGTGCTGAAATCCTTTGGGGAGTTTGGGGATTTTGGGGGATGAGCCACCTGTCTCCTTGCATGGCCCTGCAATAAACCTTTCTCTGCTCCAAACTATGATGTTTTGGTTTGTTTGGCTTTACTGTGCATTGGGCACATGACATTGCATTCAGTAACATGCTCATATGTTCAACAAATAAGAATTCAGGGCTTCCCTGGTGGCGCAGTGGTTAAGAATCCGCCTGCCAATGCAGGGGTCGTGGGTTTGAGCACTGGCCCGGGAAGATCCCACATGCCGCGGAGCAACTAAGCCCGTGCGCCACAACTACTGAGCCTGCGCTCTAGAGCCCACGAGCCACAACTACTGAAGCCCATGTGCCTAGAGACTGTGGTCCTCAACAAGAGAAGCCACTGCAAGAAGAAGCCCGCACACTGCAGCAAAGAGTAGCCCCCGCTCACCACGACTAGAGGAAAGCCTGCGCGCAGCAACGAAGACCCAGTGCAGCCAAAAATAAATAAATTAATTTAAAAAAATTCCATGTGCATGGATTGGTTAAAAGTAATGGCTGAACACAAACCCAGAGTTAGTGTGAGTTCAAACCCTTATTCCAGTTTTGTGCCTTTAGGCAAGTTACTTAATCTCTCTGTGCCTCAGTTTCCTCATCTGTAAAACGTGGAATGAGTGCCTGAGTGTGCGGATTAAATAAATTAAGCACTTCAGGGCTTCTCTGGTGGCGAGTGGTTAAGAATCTGCCTGCCAATGCAGGGGACTCGGGTCAAGCCCTGGTCCGGGAAGATCCCACATGCCATGGAGCAACTAAGCCTGTGCGCCACGACTACTGAGCCTGCGCTCTAGAGCCCGCGAGCCACAACTACTGAGTCTGCATGCCACAACTACTGAAGCCCACGTGCCTAGAGCCTGTGCTCTGCAACAAGAGAAGCCACCGCAATGAAAATCCCGCGCGCCGCAGTGAAGAGTAGCCCCTGCTCACCGCAACTAGAGAAAGCCCGCATGCAGCAACAAAGACCCAACACAGCCAAAAAAATAATAATAAAATAAATAAATTAAGCACTTCAAATGCAGAGCACATATAGAATAGGTCGTGTTTGCTAAAGACATAAAAGTGCCCGATTCTGAGCTTTTGGGATGAACAAGACAAATGAAAGGTTACATTCTAATAGAAAGGAGAATCCTTCAAGAAATGAATGGACACAATTGTGGTGCTGCAAAGAAATAAAGCTCTGAGCTGGAGTTAAAGGGTACCTGGGGACCCAATTTTAGAAAATGAGGGGAGGGGTCAGCTCTTTAATGAGGTGCCATTTAACCTGAGAACTAAAGCGTAAAAAAGTGAAGCCACGCAAAATGTGGGTGGGGGAGCATTATGGGCTGAGAGATGTTGGTTCTTGATAATACAAACTTTTATATTTTACAATGATGAGTCAAAGGGGAGGGGCTCTTATTCTATTGAGTAATTGGTTAAATGTCATTTGATGTTTCAACAGAACCTAGACTACAGGGGGTGGACACAGGCAGGAAATTCTCCAGAGCCACAAAGAAAACATCCCATGCAGAGGGAATGCATGGATATGTATTTCCTAAGCTACTACAGCAAGATGATCCTCAAATCATCTTGGAGAGAATCCTTCCTATTGTAAAAAGTAGCCTCAAAACTGTGGTGTACCCTGGAATAGAAATCCCACCCATCGGTAAATTTCAATTCACTACAGGTTTATCTGACACACGTGGTGCAGCCAGTTTGCCCTATATGAGGGTCTGCAAGAGACCCTGCTATGGTTGATAGACCATATGGCCTCGTAGCAGACATACATGGTAGTATAAAGATATGTACATTTCAGGTTAAAATTGAGCATAGATTAAATTTTCCTTGGGCTTCCCTGGTGGCGCGGTGGTTGTGCGTCCGCCTGCCGATGCAGGGGAACCGGGTTCGCGCCCCGGTCTGGGAGGATCCCACATGCCGCGGAGCGGCTGGGCCCGTGAGCCATGGCCGCTGAGCCTGCGCTCCGCAACGGGAGAGGCCACAACAGAGGAAGGCCCGCATATCACCAAAAAAAAAAAAAAAAAAATTTTCCTTAAAATTTGTCTTATTGCTCCCATGCAAGTTAACAATTGACTACTCTCAGTGTTTTCTAAATATGCATGAATATGTGAAAGACTAAATATGTGAAAGTCTTTAGGAGGTTACTATAGCTCTCTGTACCTCAGTTTCCGAATGGTCAAGTGCAGATAACAGCACCATCCTAGGATTGTGCCGGAATTAAGTAAATTACGCAGTTTGAACAGTGTCTGCACATAGTAAGGACCCAGTAAGTGTTGAAGGATTACAGTTATCCTTTACTAGTATCACTGGGAAACATCTTTAAAGATTATTTATTTATTTATGGCTGTGTTGGATCTTCGTTGCTGCGCACGGGCTTTCCTCTAGTTGTGGCGAGTGGGGGCTACTCTTCGTTGCAGTGTGTGGGCTTCTCATTGCAGTGGCTTCTCTTGTTGTGGAGCACGAGCTCTAGGCACGTGGGCTTCAGTAGTTGTGGCAGGCGGGCTCAGTAGTTGTGGCTCATGGGCTCTAGAGCGCAGGCTCAGTAGTTGTGGCACATGGGCTTAGCTGCTCCGCTGCATGTGGGATCTTCCCAGACCAGGGCTTGAACCCGTATCCCCTGCATTGGCAGGCGGATTCTTATCCACTGCGCCACCAGGGAAGCCCCATACCCGGGAAACCTCTTAATTCAAAAACCTCTTAATTAGTAAAAACAAGCCAAACGAACAACTAATGATCACCATCATTTGGAGCAGGTCTGCGCTAATTAGCAGATGATTTGGGGCAAGTCATTTTTCCCTGAAGGCTTCAATTTTCTCCTGGGTAAAATGAGGACAATGAAGGAAATCATTGTTCTCCAGCTGTAACTTTGTAGAACTCTTGTGTTTCTAACCCCCTCGGTGCTTCTGTTGTTTCTGTAGGTTCTGTTGTTTCACTAATGGTCCATCAAGAGAAAGACCTACTGCCTTGCAGGGAAAACAACCATAAAAAGGTTTTCTTCCATTGGTGAAACTGGCACGCAAACAACTTCCTTTAAATAGTTATTCAAAGGGCACAGGAAGCAGATGGTTGAGGGTGAGTTCCAACTCAGTAGCTTAGGAAAGAACCCTGGGAAAATTAAGGTAGAATCTGGAGATGTGGATTTTTCTGTTTGATTTAGGACATGGGAAGCTTTGGGGAAAATGCGATTGCGGGCAGCTTGAGGCAACTGATAATTATCCAAATGAGAACCCAGGTATATTTGTGGATGGGGCCCCGATCAATCTGCACTCTTGATTTATTCTTTCTCTATTGCTTTCATTTTTTTCCCTTTCATTTTTACCCCCTTCTCCCACTTTCCTGTTAGGCCAGTTGGTGGCAGCTTTAGCAACCCGCACTGCCTTCTGGTTCACAGTTCTTTTATGGGGCACCTGCTTGCTGCCTTCATTACTAAGTATCTTACTCTCTGCTTCCTCAGCTGAAAACTGGGATTGCTGCTGTTTCCTCTCCTGAACTCAGAGGAGTATCATACAAATTAACAGCAACAAGAGATGTTTGAAACTCTCCGTTGCATCTTCACGGCCATCAGAAGCAGATATAATCGAAGTATGTTCAGTGCTGTTGTCATGACTGGGGAGATTTTTATTGAGGCAGACGGACCAGACACGAAGCTGTGTGTGAGCCTGGAGGGGTGTGTGATTGACTGGCTCTGCTTTGGACCAGTGAGTACTTCTCTAAGGGGGTTGCAGGGGCGAGAAGGAAGGAGGGCAGTTCTCTCTCCTCTCTGGCTTTCATCACTCCGGCTTCTGCTCACCAGGAACTGCCAGCATGTAGCCCGGTGCCTGGACCAACCAGTTCATTGGGGAGCCCGATTTTCAATTTGAGGATTCATGGCTCCCTTGCTGGGGGAGTTTTCAGATTGAACGAAGAAAGCCTGACAGATTTATAGATGCTTTAGTAAACGTTTAGTGACACAAAATTGGTTTCTGAGGTAACATGTGGCTATAACACCAAACTGATAAACCTGGAAAGCAAAGCCCTGTTTGAATGGCCTACTGAGGCTTGGGATGTTTAAAGCAGTGCTTCTCAAGTAGGGGCGGGGGGCGTCCAGTAGCAGCAGAGCCACTGGGGAGCTTGCTGGAAGTGCACAGTTCTTGGACCCCATGCCAGACCCGCTGAGTCAGAAGCTCTGGGGGTGACACCCAGCAATCAGGGTTGTTTTAACCAGCTCGCCAGGGGATTCTGATGCTCATTCAAGTTCAAGGACTACCTCTTTTCTTTCTGCTGTGTCTCTGCACTTGCCACTCTCTGGACCTGGAAAGTCTTGCCTCACCTTCCAGGGTCACCTGGTCAAGCCCAGAAGATGCTGATGGAAAATCCTCCCCCAACCCCACACGTCCTCAGGCTGGGTTAGGTGCCTCAGCTGGGCAGTCACAGAGCACCCAGCACGTGTTCTCAGACAGCAACGATGAAACCAACTGCGCTTCAACTGTCTGTCTGATTGCCCACCTCCCTTAGCACCTGTGGTCAGCTAAGGGTAGATTTTGTTTTTTTTAAATCTAACAATTTAAAAACATCGAGAAGATGGTCATCACATAACTATTTTCTGTTAGAAAAAAATTCTGCATTTTCTTTGCACAGGAAGAAGCATGTCAACTGACCCCTGGGTTTGAATCCTCTCACAAAACTGAGCCTCAGTCTCTTCATCTGTAAAATGGAGCGATTATCTTTCTGCAGCAGTTTTGAAAGTTAGAAATCACCTACAGCCATATCTAGCACATAATAGGCAATAAATAAATGACAACTGGTGTTATTATTCACCAGGTAGAATTTATTTACTGTGTAGTTGAAAATTTGATTCTTAAAAAAAAAAAAATAGGACAGTGGTTTCCCTAAAGTCCCCAACTTCCTATAGGATTTTAATGAAAAGTGCCTGTATGTTTCAAAATACACATCTTTCAGTTAGGTTCTGAAGGAATGATTATGATAGAATCTAAAGTGGAACCTAAATTACCTGTGCCTTTTATAGATTAAAATTGCAAGCAAACACAAAGACTCTATGTAGGCCTGTGTTTATGAGAGAGAGAGAGAGGGAGAAATTCTAACATAAACTTGCTTCATGCTCTGTAAGCCACTTCTCACGCAGCAATTTTCCAGACGTTTTGTACTTGCTCTCTCTGTTGAAGATATCAATGATGATGACTTGTGGAAAGTGAAAACAAAATGATGTTTGTCTCTTCCTGAGAGCTGTTCAATAAGCAAACGACTTTTTGCAAATCTGCCTGGTTTGAAACACTTTAGTGACCCCCAAAGTGAAGCTAAAAAATGGTCATGAGCATAGAGAAGAGACCTGTGGTTGCCAACGGGGAGGGGGGTGGGGGAGGGATGGATTGGGAGTTTGGGGTGAGCAGATGCAAGCTAGTATAGATAGGACGGATAAACAACAGGGTCCCAGTGTATAGCACAGGGAACTATATTCAATATCCTATAATAAACCATAATGGAAAAGAATATGAAAAAGAGTATATATATGTATAACTGAATCACTTTGCTGTACAGCAGAAACTAACACAACAGTGTAAATCAACTATACTTCAATAAAATAAACTTAAAAAAAAATAGTTCATTCCTTTTTATTGCTGGCTAGTATTCCATCATAGGGATGTACCACAGTTTATTCACTCATGCACTTGTTAATGGATACTTGGGGTGTGTCCAGTTTGGGGCTATCATGAACAAAGCCACTATGACTACTCATGTCCGGTGGCGCAGTGGTTGAGAGTCTGCCTGCCGATGCAGGGGACACGGGTTCGTGCCCCGGTCCGGGAAGATCCCACGTGCCGCAGAGCGGCTGGGCCCGTGAGCCATGGCCGCTGAGCCTGCGCGTCCGGAGCGTGTGCTCCGCAACGGGAGAGGCCACAGCAGTGAGAGGCCCGCGTAACGCCAAAAAAAAAAAAAAAAAAAAAAAAAAGAAGGTTATGGAGTGTTGAATAACCACTCTAGAAACTGATTGTTGGCATAACCAAAATTTAAAAAAAAAAGAAAAAAAAATATATAGTATACCCAAATGTAGAGTAACTTCAGCAGGAATCCCTCTCGTTTCCTAGTTTCTGCTATTTAACCCTGTCATGCTGGCACAGATGGTTGGCCAGGGTGAGCTGACCTGAGCAGGTCGGATGACATTCTTTCTCCTAAGAATGTGCATTTGCGACTGAATGGCAGGCTGTGGGTCGGTGGAGGCTGGTTTCCTGTACAGTGGAGATGTACACTCAGGCTATGGATGTGTAGAGAAATTTGGAGAGAGTTGGTCTGCTTTTGAGACTAGGGCACAGCGGAAGACACAGTTCTGCTTGGGGTCCTAATGGCTTTCCAGGTCCTAGTTAGGGCCTCACGTAAGCCTCCCGGCCTCAGGTTCCCTGTGATACGTGTTACAATCTCACTACGTCTCTGTTTAGCTTACACTATCTCCAGCTGCTTTGAAGCTGATAAACCACAGGAGCCGTAAGGTGCCAACCATAAATGCTTACGGATATTTTAACATTTAGAAATCAGATCAATTTTAAGCATGTGGGGCTCTTTATCTCTGTGTATAACTATCAGTTATGTGCGAAGAGCCCGTAAATTGAAGCTGGTCATTCAAATAATTCCTATCCATTGGGCTAATACCACTAACAGCCAAAGGAGAGCTGGAACTGGGAACAAGGGCTGGACTGCCATTCTTTGATTTTGAATAATCTGTAAAAGTGGAGTTATACAGCATGTTACCAGTGGGAAAGGTATGGAAATCAGCTTTTTGATGCCCCCATCTTCACAAATTAAGGATGAAGATGCAGTCAAGTATAGAGGATGCTATTTACTTCTACAGCAATGTATAAAACTACCTTCGAGGGGGACAGTTTGGGAAAGAGTCTGGGGTGGCAGTAAGTGTCCTTATTGGAGGATGGAGGGAGAAATTAAATATGAATTTCTGTCCTTTAATTCCTTTGCAATTGTCTTGGAAGAAACAACAGGAGAGATTATAAGAAGCATTATATAGAAAAATACTAACTTACAGTTAATTTTGACCAATTGCTACTCATTTCCCCCAACATGTTAAATCAAACACCAAGATTAGATCAACAATCTGAGGCAGACTGAACATAAAACAACAATGGCTACACAACACTGTCTAAAGATACAGCCCCTAACATCACCATTGTCAATAAAAAAACACGACTCAGTTATGTCCTAACTGTCACACTGTTCCATAGATCAGGGGCTGACTGTGGACCAGATCTGGCAAGCCCTCTTATTTTGTAAGGTCTGTTGAGCTAAGAAAGGTTTTTACATTTTTAAGTGGTTCAGAATAAAATCAAAAGAATAACATTTTGCAATGCATGGAAAGTATATGGAATTCCATCTTTAGTCTCTATAAATAAAGTTTACTGGAAAAAGCCAGGCCCATTTGTTTATGCTTTCATGCTACAACAGAGCTGAACAGTTGCAACCAAGACCACAGGACAGTGAAACCTAAAGTATTTACTCTCTGGCCCTTCACAGAAAAAGTCTGTGGCCCCCTGCCATGGAAGCACATCTAGCCTTCTTTGTAACACATCTACTCTTCAGCCGTGTGGTCCTGAAGGGTAGGGATCTTGTCTGTCTTATTACTACTGTTTACCTAGCAAGTGGCACAGGCTTCCCAGGCAGTTGGCATTTCAGTATATTTGCCAAATGATTGAACAATGAACAATGACTTCTTGGGCACTGTTCTAGTCAGACTAATACAAAGACATATAATATACTGACCCTGCCTTTAGGTTTAAATTTAACCAGGGACATTGAACATATACATGTGTGTATGTTCTAAATGAATACATGTATGTGTGTATGTGCACATACATACACATATTTACATGTATATTTATTTAGAATATATATATATATATATATATATATATATATATATATATATCCTAAAACTAAAGTTGCAAGGAAACTATGTGAAGGAAACCTACACACAAGGAAGTTCAAATTGAGTTCACACTGAGTTCAAAACCAGTTCCAAAGACGAATGCTGGCACCTTTGGCAAGTCATTTGTCCTCCTGAGCCTCGGTTTCCTCATCTATAAAATGGGGATACTCTCTCTGGGTTCCTGTGAAGCTAAAATAAAATGATGTGTGTAAAATTCCTAGTCAAGGGGTGGGCATGAGATAAATGACAGTCCTCATGAATTAAGAATTCAGTGAACACCGTGGAGACAGAACCTGAGTGTTATGAACACAACTGCGACGAGAGGGGCTTCTTTAGCTGGCCTGTGAAGAACCAGATCCTGGATCTAAGAGGGCGGGTCAGCATCAGGAAGTATGTGGCACACGCAGAGGAAAATGGAACGAGGGTGGCAGTACCGGAGGGTTCACGTACAGGGAAATGTGAGAAAGACACACAGGAAGAGAAACAGCAAATTATGCACGGCCTGCTTCCGGGGTTTTGACTCTTATGTGAAAAGAACTGAGGTCTGCTACAGGGAGTGATAGCTGTAAAGTAGTTTTTAGAAAATTTCCCTCCACATGATCATGTTACCAGTGTGGGCTTTCAGCTTTTTCACAGTTCTAGCCTCGAAGACCCCGGAGGTGTTTGGATGCATACATCCCAGTGTCCTTGCTGAGCCCAGTCGTGATTTCAAAACCATTTGAGGATCCCAGGAAGAGTCGTGCTTCCCTAACAATTCCTGGGGGCCATTAATATACTGGGGCCATTTCAAAAGTACTTTCTGGAGACAACAATCTTCTGGTCCTAGATTCTGCATGTAGTTCCAGAAGGAAAAAAATATGAACTGAAGGGTTGTTCTGCAAATCTTTCAAGCTGAACAAGAGAAACTTTGACGAAAGCACTGTTTTGGGCAGGTGGCTTATGTTCTGAGGAGTTCGGAGACTGCTGATTCCTGAGGTCTGTTCATGACATCGATCACAGCATGTATACGACTTGAAAAAACAGACTCATGATGCCAAAAATACTCCACAGTCTAGCCTGACTGCAGGCTGTCAGAATGTTATATTCTGATTTTGATACTTCCTGCTGATATTTGGACATTTTCACAAGTATAATGTTTACTTTTTTTTTTTTTTTTTTGGTTTTTCTTTATAAAAGTAGACCGTGTGTACTCAGGCTTAAAGAGGGCTGCTTCAGGAAAGGATGCCTGCCTTTTCTCAGTTCTTCTGGATAAATCATTTAGCCCCAGTTGCTTGTTGTGGAGATGATTTTGAGTGTGGGCCCCTCTCACATATAGGTAGTGGGCCAGTTCTCTTCAGGAAGGTTCTCGCCATAGGTACTCCTCTTCCTGGCCTAGCCATGCCTGAAGGTCTGTTGGGTATAACTGGAGCTTTGATTTGTCACAGAGTGTCGGAGTTGGAAGGTAGCATCAGCTCACCAACCTCAAGTGACATGCCAGCTTCTTACCCCATTTTACAGACATGAAAACTGAGGCCTTTAGGGTTTCAGTCTAAAACTGAGAAGTGGTCATGACAGAGGTTCAGGTCTTCTGACTCAAAGGAAATTGTATTTTGACCACACTATGTACCACTTTTCTAAACACTCAAGCCTCACCTTGACCCAGTGTTTAATCAGTAGCTCCAGGTCAGAGTGGGCTGGAAACCCAGGCCTTATCTATGTAGTAAACACCAGCAATTCCCAAAGTGGCCAGGGGCTAGGGTGGGGGTGAGGTACGTTGGCTACCTTACCAAGTTTATCAGAACAACCAGGGACTAATTGCTTTGTGTTTCTATTTTCAGAATTCAATCAACACAATTGTCCACATTAATTAGCAAGATGTAAAACGGCTGCGTATAAACATGGGCATATTTGTGGCCCAAGAACTTTTTTTACTCTTGGCCCCAATTAAAATTTTCAGTGTACCCCTCCTATTTGGCCAATCTTTGGGAATGCTGCCTTTTACCGAGGAGAAAAGGAGAACCTATTCTAGGTTAATGCACTTATATTAAGTCTAAGGCAGTAAGCATTAGAGCCCCAGAATCCCTTTTAGGCTGGGTAGCTCATGGAACTGCAAGTATCTACTCAAAATACAATGACAGGGACATATTACAAATTAACAGACCAAGACAAAGCAAAGAGAAGAAGAAACAAACCACTAATCATATATTCTGATTCAGGTTTACTACAGTACTTATTTCCACCCACACTGTACATAAAACACAGAAAAATAATAATACCATAGGCTACTCTATAGTACCTCCCAGACATCCTCTGTATAAGTAATAATATGTGTTTAAATAAATGCCATTATAATTTTAACTTTCCACTTTTCTTGATCATCTTCTCTCACTAGCAGTTTTGGAGCAATTCCACAATCCTCACTTTGCAGAACTCACTGGGAACATCTCACTGCTGGGGTAGGTCAGACATGGTACCTTAGATCAGAAGGGCAGCACATTAGCTATGAGTCTGGGAGATACAAGGAGAAGGAAAGCACAAAATTGCTTCTGTAATTGTTATCATTTTCATCCCTGCTCACTTGAAGTGAAGCTAGCTTTCAGGTATGCCAGAGGTGAAAACAAATGAATGTCATTTTAGTCTAAAAGAGGATAAACATACCCGGCACCTGTGATCACTCACCTATTTAATGCACCAGTAAGAATGGATGGAAAGCAGGCTCTCCTTAGAGCAATTCTGCTTTAGACAGATTCTAATATTAAGGAAGGTGGCTAACGAGGTTGACAGCTATTCTGGAAGCATAACCGCAGAGTGACTGCCCAACACAAAACACATAGGAGGCATTTTACTTCTTTCCAGAACGCCAGGTGAAAATTTGGGGAAAAATATCTAAAGAACAAACAACAAAACCAGTCCCTGGAACCCTGAAACAGCTCACCTCTGAGACGGAGCCAAATCCTCAGCTGATCCATTTTGTGTTTGAATTGTTCGTCTGTCTAGCACTCGAAGGAAGGGATGGTGTCAGATGTCTGGCACCTTGCTTTGTTTGCTGACACTCAACAAACAATATTAATCCTTATCATATGATTTAATTGAAGGCCTGCACAGGAAACTAACAGACAAGGTTTCATCTGTCCTCCCTGACCGGAAGGGGTAATTCCACTTATATGGACAACTGTAAGGTGCCTGGGAAATGGAAACGCTCAGCTCTTTGCTTCTCACCTCTCCTAATGTCCCTAGGTCTAAACCTGTGACTGTACAGCGTATGTGACTTGTAGGTCTACTTCCTTCTGTCAGCCTTGTATGCAAGCACCTTTTCTTTCCTTCTTTAGATAATAAACTCCTTGTTTGCAAAGATTGTGCGATTTACACGTTGAGAATCTTCCCAGGAGAGCCTCATAGAATGTTCCCTAATCCTATTCGGCTTTGAGAACCAAGGAATAACTGGCCAAGAAGAATGCCAAGATGGCTCTCAAATGTAAAGGATACATGGCAGTGGAAACAATAAGCCCAAACAGCCCATTCTGAATAGAAGACAATGCAACTGAAACCAAGAAAGGAGTTGAACGTGCCTGTGTGACTGCAAGGGCTCCTCCCCTTCACAGACTCTCCCCTCCTTTCCAGATGCCTGAAACCTCTGGCACTCCAATAATTAAGGAATTTATGTCCCATCAATGAATAGTTACCAAACATCCAGGCAGAACAAGGCATATAAAAATTTGAGACACAGCCCTTTCCTACAGGAATTCACAATTTGGGCAAATGACGACATACGCACAGGAAGAGAGAATACCTACCAAGAGGCCATAAATACTGTAATAAGTATAAATTTAGGGCTCTAGGGGTCAGAGGGGGGAAGCAGCCCTTGGGTGTGCATGGGATGAGCCAGGCCTCCTCAAAGGAAGCTGCAGGCCTCCGGGTCAGGTGACTTCTCTGTTCCACCTAATTGCCTAATTATCAGGTTCCAGGCTGCAAGACTGTTTTTGACTGCACGTTCTTTTCAGATGGAGAGGTTAGAGCCTGAAGTGGGGAAGAACTGTTGGCTCATTCCTGGGGCGTGAAAAAGCATTCCTCTGACTTGCCTCCCACCATTGTTTCAGGACCAATTCTCAACTCCTTTATCTTCCTCAGAGCCCAGCTTTCAGTCTGCATCACACTGCCTTGCATGTGGCTGACAATCTGTAGTATCACGTTCCATGGCTCCTCTCAGTGCACGGTGCTGGGGCCCCGCGCAGACCCCACTTGCACACACCCTCTTCATGTTCCAGGGCTACACAGCTTCCCTCCCTACTGCCCTGCTGTGTTAGGGCTGATAACTCACAGTGGTTCACCTGGGGCCCTGCCTCGGGGTGGGACCAACTCTGTGGTGCAGGTGGGCTCCAGGGCTCTCCTGGGATTGGGTGGAAACAGTCTCCAGCCAAGAAGCATCCCTGCTCAGCTCCTGAGAGCACTGCCCCAACCATTCCAGGAACAGGAATTCTCACCACAGGCTCTGTTTCCCGGGAACTTGACCTACGGTTTACAAAGCGATTTCACAGGTATTTTTATTTCATGAGAAGCAGGCTATTGTCCACATTTTCTCAGTCTTGAAATTGAAGCTCAAAGACATGAAGTTGTAGCATCAGTGATAACAACAGGGCTTATTAAGCAGCAACAGGCTTATTTGTCTCAGCACCACACTTTCATTAACTCACCTACCCTTCGCCCAAGGCTGAGATGGGGCTCCAGGCTCTGGGGTCTTTCCCCTGGTGCATGGCTGGAAGTATTGGATCTTCTTTTATTCCGCTGAGCAGGGAGGCAGGGAGGAGGGGGGGTAAAGGAGGATTTTGAGTATTGGATGGTGGCTGAGAATGAACTTGAGGACTTCCTAGGATGGGGTCACAGACTTGGCTTGAAGATGTGGGTGAGGCAAGACAGCAGGGTAGCATTCACAGTAAAGTGAGCTTTGTTTGGGTGTTTCTGTTGAAATATCTTTTATCTAATTTATCACTTAAGGTCAGGAGCTGCCACTTACAGACAGAGAGAGACAGACAGAGACAGAGAAAATAAAGAGGACAGCCCCTCCACATGGGCTCTGGGTGGCAGTCCAGCTACACCACATGAATAAACACACGTGGTATTTGGTAACAGATGTGAAATAAACATGCCCAATGGAAGTTTGTACTAGGGTACCCTGATGCAGCATTATCATTTAAGGTCACCAGAGACCACTTACAGCAACACGCTGTAGTAGTTCCCTAATATTCTTCTCTGAAACCATCCAAGGCTATTGCCAAGCAGTTTAATTTCTTGCCCACACACTAGTACTTTCCTGCAAACTCCTTCAGAGGGCCATGTTTCATATTTGTTTACAGTGCATGGAGGACGGGAGAGGGAAAGATAAGGAAGCGCTTGGAGGAGGGGTGCCATGGGCACATCATCGGTGGGCTTCTGCCTCATTTTCCTCCTTGGCTCACCCATGTCTAGCTGAATACAAGACAGGTGACAGCAGGTGCCTCCAAAGTGCTCATGAAATGACACTGATTACCAGGAGAGACCCGGCACCCTCATCACTTCTAGGGCCTGGAGGTTTTGCCAGTTCCACAGTGCATCTAAGGCTACCTTTGGAGGGGAGAAGGAAGATAACATAGGAGGTCGTGTGTTGTTCGGGGCCCCAGTGGGCGTGGCTACAGACACAGCTATAAAAATATGCCATATTTCTCCGGGTACACTCTTAAGTTCTTTTATCATGAAAGAAAGACAGTCGTATACTGTATGTGACTTTCAGCGTCACAGAAAATGCCCTACTCCTAGTGGGTATATTCCTATTTCTTACGATCTGATTCACTTTTCAAATATGCAGAACATGATCATATAACCATTGATTTTGTATGTTCAGGCTTTGCTGTCCTCAGCACAATCTTCATTTAAAAACAGTCCAGGAATAAAGATGCAGATGTAGAAAATGGACTTGAGGACAGGAGGAGGGGGAAAGGTAAGCTGGGATGAAGTGAGAGAGTGGCATGGACATATATACACTACCAAATGTAAAACAGATAGCTAGTGGAAGGCAGCCGCATAGCACAGGGAGATCAGCTCAGTGTTTTGTGACCACCTAGAGGGGTGGGATAGGGAGGGTGGGAGGGAGACGCAAAAGGGAGGAGATATGGGGATAAATGTATATGTATAGCTGATTCACTTTGTTATAAAGCAGAAACTAACACACCATTGTAAAGCAATTATACTCCAATAAAGATGTTAAAAAAATTACAATATATCTGAATATCAGATAAGGAAACCACGAAGTACAACTTAAATAAACTTTCTGTATCAATGTAAAACAGGAAAAAAAAAAGTCCTCTCCTGGGTTGGTGTCAGGGAAAAGGTATTTTGTTATATTTATTTGTTTTATAATTTTATTTCGATTTGAGCAATGTCCCCTCATTCTGCGGGTGCCTGATTGAGGTTTTGGGTTCGGCCAAGGGGTCCAGGGTCAGACACACAGATTTCCCTGCAGTTCTACCACACACTAGCTGTAGGACCCTTGGCAGAGCAGTTTTCATGGATGAGTACCCATCCTTCCTATGTAAAATGGGGGCAGTGGTATCTATTTTACCCCATGATCACTGGATCATGATGCAGGCAAAATCCCAAGTAAAGGTTTATTAATCCTAGGTGCATAATAATAAATGATATTTATTATTTTTCATAGACAATTCTTAAAAGTGGGGTTAGTATTTATTATTCATCCTATATCCAGTCAAATGAATTTCCTTGCACAAAATGACTAATAATATTTGTTGAATGAAGGAAGGAATATGCTGTATTATCATTTCTTTTTCCTTAAACAACTTCCACATTCATTACCTAATTTAATGGCAAATGTAAGGATGTCACCCTAATTTTGCCGGGCTCAGTGTGTTGTGTTGTATTTCTTTTTTTCTGAATCCGTGCCTTCCTCTTCAGGTACACTGTGACCATCCTAGTTTACAGAGGTATTTCAAACAGAGTTCAATGTACTTCAAGAGCACAGACTCTATAGCCAGAATACTTGGTGAATCCAGGCTCCACCTTTCCTGGCTGTGACTTTGGGCAAGTATTTTTAAACCCTCCCAACCTCAATTTCTTCCATCTATAAAATGAGGACAACAGCAGAAGCCCCCTCATATGTTTGTTGCCAGGATTAAGTCAGGCCCTTCATGGAACATTCTAGAACAGTGTCTAGCACGTGGTAATGCCTTAGCTAGTCCTGCTTGCATGTCTCCCTACTCTGCACCAGGCACTGCTCCGGGCACAGGGGCTGCAGGGCTGAGCCAGCATGAGTTTCTGTGCTCAAGGAGCTGACATGCAATGTTTTTTCTTTTAAATTTATCATCTCCATTGGTTAACAGGTTAAGCTTTTAACAGAACAGTTTTGATCACATTGCCTCTCTAATGAAAAGCCTCTGATGGTTTCCCATTGTCTACCAAATAAAAGGCAGCCCCTTCAAGCCTGCTGCCCAATGCCCTACGCAATGCTGCCCCAATATTTCTACCTTTGATTCTTTTTATTCTTTTAATATTTATTTATTTATTTGCTTGTACCAGGTCTTAGCTGCGGCAGGTAGGCTCCTTAGTTGTGGCATGCGAACTCCTAGTTGCGACATGCACGTGGGATCTAGTTCCCTGACCAGGGATCGAACCTGGGCCCCCTGCATTGGGAGCGCGGAGTCCTCTCCACTGCGCCACCGGGGAAGTCCTCTACCTTTGATTCTTGCTCTGTTCTTTCTGGTCAAACTTGAGTCGCTGTTGCCCTTTGAATGTTCTCCCTCCTGCATTTTCCTAGGCCCACCCCTCTGCTCCAGCCTTCCCACCACATGGAACACCCACACTGCTCCTCTCTGCCCTTACTCCTTCTCCAGTGATGTGTCCTTCTAGCTTCCTGGACCAGACCAGCCACTCACCTCTAAATTCCTGCCATACTCCCCTGCTCTTCCTCTGCCTTCCCCTTCCTTCTTTAATTTACATTTTATTCATTTATTTTTAGAAGGTAATATATTCGTATGGTTCACAATTTAAGAACTCCAAATGGAAATGTTTCCCTGACATCCTTAACTCCCAGACACCCAGTGTTCTACCCCACAGGCAACCAATGTTTTCAGCGTCTTGTGATTCTTTTAGAGATATTTTATGCATATGTAAGTTTATAGATTCTGTTTTCTTGTTTTCATCCCAATGGGGGCATGCTGTACACATCTAAGTGTTTCTACTATAGATATTATTCTCCATCTTGCTTTTTCTCATTTAAAATACCACAGAGGAGAATAATTCCATGTCCTTTCACAAGGAGATTCCTCATTCTCTTTATGACTGCATTGACTCCACTTCATGGTTGGATCATGATTTAATCAACTAGTGGCCATTTAAGGTGTTTTCTGTGTTTTTACTATTACACACAATGCTGCAGTGTACATTCTTCATTCTGCACTTATGTAACATGCATAAGTATTCCTAGAAGTGAACTTGTAATTGTGATAGATGTTGTCACATTCTCCATCTTAGAAGATGTATCAATTTACACTCCCATCAGCAGCACATGAGAGTGCCAGATTCTTCTCACTCTTGACAACATAATGTGTCACCATGCTTGTTAATCTTCTCCAGTCCGATAGATAAAAAATGAGATCTGGGATAGTTTAATTTGCATATCATTCTATACTTAGAGAATCCAAGAGAATCAAGTAAAAAAACTTTTAGATCTAGTTTCTTTTTTTTTTTTTTTTTTTTTTTGTGGTATGCGGGGGTCCCCCTGCTGTGGCCTCTCCCGTTGCGGAGGACAGGCTCCGGACGCGCAGGCTCAGCGGCCATGGCTCACGGGCCCAGCCGCTCCGCAGCATGTGGGATCCTCCCAGACCGGGGCGCGAACCCGGTTCCCCTGCATCGGCAGGCGGACGCGCAACCGCTGCGCCACCAGGGAAGCCCCTAGTTTCTTTTTTGATTGCCGTAACTTTAGAACAATGTTAGTAGTAATGGGGATAGTGACTCCATGACTCCCATTTTTAGGAACCAGCCATCAGTGGTTCTATTTGCTACCCTGGTTATTACTGATTAGACAAGAATGCTTCTACTGGGTGATGTCAACTGGCTGGGCTAAGGCCCTTCAGAGCAAGGTTCTGGCCAGTGAGATCATTCATACCGCAAGGTTCTGGCCAGTGAGGTCATTCATACTGCAAAATGACTCAGGACCTGATGTTTTCTGCTCTTGGGGATTCTGAGTCTGAGCTGCCCACCCAGAAGGAACAGAGAGAAAGTGGCCCTGGCTTCTGAGGGTCTCATAAGATGATGGCTGGGTCACTGCAGGTGCTGCAGTTATAGCCAGAATAGAATAAAGACCAGCCACTGTCTCCATCCTCTCAAGAGGATGGCCGGACATGTCATTCTGCTTTCAGAGCAACAGGGTCCAAGCTTATATACAAAGTGTCTCTTCCTTGCAATTTACGAACCTACATAATATGAGATGCTGTGGTTTAGCCATTAGGAGTACACCGTTTGGAGCCGAACAAGCCCAGGTTTCGCTCCATCCTCTTCCAGCCTCCCACCACCCACTCCAAGACTCAACAACTGACTGCAAGTTCGCTCCAGGTAAAAACACCTCCTGACATCCATCCTGAGGCTCAAAAACATTTATGTAAATATGGATTCTGTAACCTAACATCCACCTTAATGATCCAAACGTTAGGGACATTTTTCTGTGAATCTTTTTTTTTTTCCACAAGCATTTCATTTAGAATTATAAGGGTGAAAATAAATTAGAAAATGGTTGTGATAATTTTCCTAAAAGTGTCCCTTAATTTCATGGGAATCTATGCTGCGATGTATACAGCCTAATGGAAAGAAGGTTCTGTGAGTGTGGGCTGCACTTACGTGATTCAGAGCCTATGAGCTTCTCGTTTTTCTTTCTGCTTTATGAAACAGTGTGTGAGTCTTTGTTATATTTATTTTCACAACATGTTACTAAGTAATAGACCACTTATAGAAATCAAATGAATAACTATCAAAACATTAAATTTAATTATTTGCCTACATGTTCAAACACACTCTACCTGAAAATCTCTACCTCCAGTGCTATGTTTAAATTTCAATTCTTATTTTTTTGTGTGTTCTACCATCCTCTTGGGACTTAGCAAAGAAAAAAAGTAAAAATAACCATGTCATTGGAATTGTCACTTAATGACTTCCAAAGTACAGTCATCACTGCACTGATTATTTTGATAAACCTGTAATTATGAATGTTTTTCTTTGATTTATGGGTAAATAAAGTCAAAGGGATGATGACTGTCCATGTAGTTATGCTGCAGGGACGTTTCAATTTGCTGATACAGCTTCCTTTTTAATACCCTAGATTTCTCAGATAAGAAGAAAATAAACCAGCATAAAAGTTGTTTTTTTTCCTAAAAGTCTGCATAGTTATTGAGAAACTTAGCAAACTTCTTCTAGGGTTTACATAGTAGGTAACATTCACAAAATCATGAGAGAATTCCACAGACTTCAGAAGGCTTTGCAATCTTTTCCTGAATTTTGCAGCCTTCATTGAAACAAGCACTCCTGTCTAAACTGAGAGGCTGGGGTCTGGATAGCGTCATGCCATTCCCCTACTGCAAACCAGAAAACCAGAGAGGAAGGCTGATTTACTGTTTAAGCTGCTCTATTGGATTTTCCTGATGGCTCTGGGCTCCACAGTCTCAAAAGAGAGGCCTATTTCAGAGAATTCAATGTCCTATCTACAAAATTGTTCATCTCTCCTAAAACCATTTTTGTTCTTTCTACTAAAACATTTATTCACTTTTTAATGATTTGATCAGCTTAATCCTTACTAAAATTACGTGAACTAAGAAGGCCCAGAAGAAGAAAACAATATGAAACACTGGATTGGAAGATCTGAATTTCTCAGGGACATTTCCAAGGGCTTTAGAGATGTGCTCTCGGCTCTCAAGAGCTCTGCTATGTCTTTATGGAGAGGGGACAAAGAAGTTCATGTGACCTTAGACACATCACTCAACATTGTCTTACCCCTGCCTTGTCCCACTTGGTCACATGAACAATCACAAGCCCTGTGTGACCCTGGGCAAACTGACCCTTGTACCTCTCCAGCCTCATCTTGGACCTTTCTCTGCACCACTCTTGCACTCCAGTGCCTCAGTCCTCTTTCAGTCTCTAACACCGGCCTTGTTTCTTTTCAACACATGCTGTTCATACTGTTTCTTCTGCCTGGAATTAGCTTTCTGTTTGGTCTTGCTGAATCAATATAAAATTAGCCTTTAGATCTCAACTCCATCATCATTTCCTTGGGAAATCTTTCCTGATTCCCCATCTACATCAATCTCCCACTGCAGGCTCTCAAAATACCAAAACACTTGCTTTCAAAGACACTCCTCCAATTGTGATTTTATGTTTAATTGTGTGGTTACTGGACTAACAGTTCCTTCTCCTTCATAAGCTCCACAGCTTTTTTTTCTTCATGTTGAATTCCTATGGTCTAGCAGAGGGCCTGACTCATAAAATAAACTAACAGACATGAACTGAATGTTATTTATAATAGATATTAATTATAGAAAGAAAACAACCTCTAAATTTTAGTCATAATTACTCCACTAAGTGACTTGTGAGATACTGGAGACTATACTTTTTTGGTCTTTAATTTTCTTAACCTCTGAATATGAATAATAACAACAGTGCTCAAAGGATATTTATAAGAACAAAATAATAGATGTGATTGAAACCTCTAGGGATCAATTTAAAAGATATTTGAAATGCTTCAAATTTCTTAGATAAATGCTACCACCTACATATTTGATGCTAAGAATTTGAGCTGCACACTATTTACAACAGCCAAGACATGGAAATAACCTAAATGTCCACTGATGGATGGATAAAGAAGATGTGGTACATATATACAATGGAATACTACTCAGCCATTAAAAAGAATGAAATAATGCCATTTGCAGCAACATGGATGGACCTAGAGATTATCATACTAAGCGAAGTAAGTCAGAAAGAGAAAGACAAACATGATAACACTTACATGTGGAATCTGAAATATGACAGAAATGAACTTATTTACAAAATAGAAACAGACTCACAGACATAGAGAACAGAATTGTGGTTGTCAAGGGGGAGGAGGGGCAGGGGAGGGTTGGATTGGGAGTTTGGGATTAGCAAATGCAAACTACTATATATAGTATGGATAAACGACAAGGTTCTATTGTATAGCACAGAGAACTATATTCAACATCCTGTGATAAACTATAATGGAAAAGAATATGAAAAAGAATATACATATGTATGTGTGTGTGTATATATATATACTTATATACATAGATATACACACACATATATACACACACACATATATATATTTAAACTGAATCATTCTGCTGTACAACAGAAACTAACACAACACTGTAAATCAACTATACTTCAATAATTGAAAAAAAAAAGAATTTGAGCTGCACAGACTAATTTCTCAATTCCACCCTATCGGTTGCTATCTGTATATTCAGGAATAATTGATGGACAAGCATATTTGTAATAATTTACAGTTTTAGAAGGCTTACTTTCTTAAAATTATTCTTTTCTTCCTCTTTTATTGATATAATTGACATACATATAAGTTTAAGTTTAGGGTAAGTTTAGGGTATACAACATAATGATTTGACTTATATACATCATGAAATTATTATCACAATAAGTTTAGTGAACATCTACCATCTCATATAGATACAAAATTAAAGAAACAGAAAAATTTTTTTCCTTGTGATGAGAACTCAGGAATTACTCTTAACTTTCATATATAACATACAAAATGTTAATTATATTTATCAAGTTGTACATTACATCCCTAGTACTTATTTATCTTATAACTGGAAACTTGTATGTTTTGACCACCTTCCTCCGATTCTCCTCCCCCCACAGCCCTCTCACTTCTGGTAACCACAAATCTGATCTCATTCTCTACGAGTTTGTTTTTGAGGCATAACTGACCTACAACACTACGTTAGTTCCTGTTACACAACGAAGTGATTTTATATTTCTATACATTTCAAAATGATTACCAAGGTAAGTCTAGTTACGTCACCATACAAAGATATTACATAATTACTGACTACATTCCTCACTGTACATTTCACACCGTGACCCATTTATTTTGCATCTGGAAGTTTATACCTCAATGTCCCTCACCTATTTCTTTCCTCTCCCCACCCCCTTACCCTCTGGCAACCATCTTTCTGTTCTCTGAGTCTATTAACTCTGTTTCTGTTTTGTTATGTTTGTTCATTTGTTTTGTTTTTTAGGTTCCACATATAAGTGAAATCATACAGTATTTATCTTTCTCTGTCTGACTTATTTCACTAGGCATAATACCCTCTAGGTCCACCCATGTTGTTGCAAATGGCAAGACTGCATTCTTTCTTATAAGTGAGTAATATTCCTTTATATATATATATATATATATATATATATATATATATATCTCCTTTATCCATTCATCTACTGATTTACTGATGGGCACTTAGATTGCTTCCATATCTTGGCTATTATAAGTAATGTTGTTATGAACATAGGGGTAAATGTATCTTTTTAAATTAGTGGTTTCATTTTCTTTGGATAAATACCCAGGAGTGGAGTTGCTGGATTGTATGGTAGTTCTATTTTTAATTTTTAAAGGAATCTCTGTATTCTTTTGATACTGTGCTTATTGTTAAAGGCAGAAATGTAGGTATTAATACATTTACTAACAATATTGTTTTTGTATAATACCCTGTAGTTTACAATGAACTTTCATAGGCATTATTATGGTTCCATTTTATAAATGAAAGAACAGGCTTCTGTTTATGTTAAGTGATTGAGTTGCCCAAGTCACAGACCTAGTGAATGAAGAGATGAAACTTGGCCAGAGATTCTCTGATTTAAGTTTAGTGCTCAGCTCCAACTCCCTGAGCAATTTCCACCACCGACCAATTCCTTAGCAGCTTTCTCCTCATTGTGGCCGCATATGAGTTAGAGATAGATTTCCTTTCCAACTGCTGAGTGTCAGATTCTTTGGGCTGCACGTTTCAGCCTTTGCATTGTTTGAGGCTGGGTTTTAGAGTCTTTCTGAAGCTCTTTTTTTTTTTTTTTTTTTTTTCTGGTATGCGGGCCTCTCTCTGCTGTGGCCCCTCCCGTTGCGGAGCACAGGCTCCGGACGCGCAGTCTCAGCGGCCATGGCTCACGGGCCCAGCCGCTCCGCGGCATGTGGGATCCTCCCGGACCGGGGCACGAACCCGGTTCCCCTGCATCGGCAGGCGGACGCTCAACCACTGCGCCACCAGGGAAGCCCCTGAAGCTCTTTTAATGCCCACTTGAGGTCAAAGTGATTTTGGCCAGATATGAATCACAGTAACCACAAGGACAATTACTACCGCTGTAATGTATTGAGTACCTACTCTGTTTCAGATGCCATCCTGGATTCTTTTTATCTACTCCATGAAGTGTTTACAACGATCTTGCAAAATAGCTATTATTATATCCATTTTACAGTAAACAAATGGCCTTGCCATTGGCCAGACTGCTTGATGCCAGAAATATGAATCAAAACCAACTCGGGGGGCTTCCCTGGTGGTGCAGTGGTTAAGAATCTGCCTGCCAATGCAAGGGACACGGGTTCGATTCCCTGGTCCGGGAAGATCCCACATGCCGCGGAGCAACTAAGCCCGTGAGCCACAACTACTGAGCTTGCGCGTCTGGAGCCTGTGCTCCGCAACGGGAGAGGCCGTGACAGTGAGAGGTCTGTGCACTGCGACGAAAAGTGGCCCCCGCTCGCTGCAACTGGAGAAAGCCCTCGCACAGAAACGAAGACCCAACACAGCCAAAAATAAATAAATAAATTTATTAAAAAAAAACAAAAAACAAAAAAACAAGTCTGTCTGGCTCTAGTACTCCCCAATATATCCCTGCCTCCTTAATTCATAAAGGAGGATCTAAGTACGGAAGAGAAAGAGTGATCTTACATAAGCATGCATCTGGCTGACACTGTCATGGCCAAGCCACTGTTCAAGGCCAGAATCTTTTTAGATTGGTTAGTAATAACCAAGCCATATCTGTTGCTAAATACTTTTAGACTAACCTTTGACGTTAGGTACATACTTGGCACCTTATTGTTTGCTCATAGCTGAATTAGACATTTCTGAAAAATTAGGTTGTGTTGGTTTGTTGAAATGTCCCTGCTAATGGCAAAGCTTATATTTCTAGCAACTATCAATGGACTGTGATAGATGGAGCCACCAAATCTTCGAAACATATGCAAATACTAAAGAAAGAATGTAATAGTCATGTTCTCACTCCTCAAAATTACGACTGGGTATGAGAAATAAAGGTGCACATTTTCCCCATAGCAGTTTAAAGGAGTTTAATTTAAAGTGAGTGAAGTTCATCTCTGGATCCTGACTGGCTAAAAATATCAATGCCACTAGAATACAGAACCTTAAAAACACTCAGCTCCATCCTAAGAACAAAATCCTCACTGCTGATGAACCAAAAGCAATGTAGTTGTCCTACTTCTGGTGAATTCCTGTATGACAGAGAGAACAGGAGAAACAATTTTGATATCTTTGGGTAGTCAGTCATAAACGTTAATCAATGGTGTAGTAAGAGAAGGAAGGTATGGTGTTCTTTCCTATGCTTGTTCTCTCTGGCTTTCTCTTCTAACTCACATTTACTATCTGCAAAGTACTGTTTTAAATACCTTATATATAATAATACTATACCTATTTTGAGATTCAGTGATTATATGTATTTTATATATACACACACTTTTATATATATATAACTTAGTAATATATGTAACTTAGTACAATGTCTGACATGTAGTATGCACTATATAAGTATTATGTATTATTTGCTCATTCAATTCTTATTTTAAAATGGTACAAGATCAACAAGCATGTGAAAAGCATGCTCAACCTCATTCATCATAAGGGAAATGCAAATCAAAACCACAATGAGGTACTACTTCCTGGACAGTAGGAGAGCTATAGTAAAAAAAAAAAAAAAATCAAAATAAAATGGAAATAACAAGTGTTAGCAAGGATATGAAGACATTAGAATCTTCATGCATTGCTGGTGGGAGTGTAAAATGGTGCAGCCACTTTGGAAAACAGTCCTGCAGTTTTTCAAATGGTTAAACATAGAGTTGCCATATGATCCAGTAACTCTACTCCAAGAGAAATGAAAACATATGTCCACACAAAAACTTGTACACAAATGTTCTTAGCAGCATTATTTATAACAGTCAAAAGAGAGAATCAACCCAAATGTCCAGCAACTGTTGAATGGATAAACAAATGTAGTATTTCCATATAATGGATTATTATTCAGCCATAAAAAGTAATGAAGCATTGATACATGGTACCATGTGGACAAACCTTGAAATATACTAAGTGAAAGAAGCATGACAAAAAAGGTCACTTATTGTGTAATTTCATTTATATGAAATATCCAGAATAAATCCATAGAGACAGAAAGCAGACTGGTGGTTGTCAGTGGCTGGGGGTAGGGGAATCGGGAGTGACTGCTTACTTTGTACAAGGTTTCTTTATGGGGTGATGAAAAGAACTTGAAACTAGACAGAGGTGATCATTACTAATATTGTGAACATACTAAATGTCACTGAACTGTACACTTTAAAAGGGTTAGTGGTTAATTTTATGCTATATAAATTTTACCTTGATTTTAAAAAAATTCTGCAAACTGTATGAAGCAAGTACAATTATCTCTTTTTTTCCAAATGAAAATACTCAGACACAGAAAGGTTAAGTAACTTGCTGCAAGTTTCATAGCTAGTTAGTGGAAGAACAAAAACAGGCATCTAGGCAGTCTGATTCTAGAACACATACTCAACTACTTACAAATGTTCCTCTTACTATTCCTTTTGGATGTTCTTTGATTTGATTCAAGTGACAATAAAAAGTAAGAGCCAGCTCTAAAAGGGGATGTGTGGAGAAGTAAAGGGATGATCTAATATATACTTAGAGAGAATGCATTCGTGTGTATGATTAAAGAACACCACCATTTGGCTGTGCAATACTGTGAAATCACAACAAGGATGCCAGTTTGTGAGAGCTCTTGAAAACCAGTCAATGAATTTAACTGTTGATGCTTTCTTGCTGTCTAATAAAATGACCAGTGCATCACTGACTGAATTAATTTGAAGTCATCTTGCTCTAAGGCAACCAATAAGAGAGATGGATATGGTGAAAACTATGTAACCTCTACCTTGTACACATATTTCTATAGCATATAAATTGTTTAAACATAAACATTTTAACACCTAGATCATTTAACTGACTAGGAACCACACTAGGTAATGTCCAAAGCAAGTTCAGATCATGTTAAAACATCTACGATTTCAGATAGATAGTAATAGTGGTAAAACATGATTAAAGACTTATGGATAATTAAACTCTTTGGCCTCTGATAAATTATTTTAATTTTTGTGTCCAATTGAACTAGAAAGTCTGACTGTACTGTCATTCATTATGCTTATCCAGCTGCCCTCAAGGTCTCTTCATGGACCTAGACAAGGTTAAAAAAAAAAGGCACTTCAAGTGATAGCCCAAATTACTCATAGAGAGCTTCTGGCATCACTAACTAATAATAGTAATTTTTAAAGGATATAAATAAATAAAAACAAATGGTACATATTAGTTCAGTTTCCTTAGACCTAGCTTGTAACTTCAAAACCTTTTGGAATTATATGATAAATTTTAGAAGGATGTTTTATTTTTATCTTGATATTATATATATATATAATTTTAAATTATATACACATGCAATTTTTTGGATTATTTAATATTTTTCATCTTGAAAGCAATAAATCTCATCTTCTCATCTTTAGGAAACAGACTAGTATTTTTGCCTGTTTGTCAAGAGTATCATTGTAAATCAATTTGGGAAAGGTGCCTTAGTTTTCATATACTAAATGTAAGGAGATTCTTGTTCCAAATAAAAATGGTTCTTTCCCTTTGGGAAGTGTGTTGAGATACTACCATTAAAAAACAATAAATATTGCGATCAGTGGCTGAAAGTTATCCATCTTGCTTTAGCAACTTTGTTTGCCCCAAACTCGCCACTCACTCATTTCTACCCTGTGGCTTCTATCAGATTTTCAAGTCCTTTAAGCAGACGCCTACAAAATCATCTAAGTTTTAAAGACACCCCTGAATGCTACTTGTCTTCAGGAAGATTTCGCCAATCAACTTGCTGCCACAAGGAACACACTGGCCAGCTCTACTTTTAATTTAGCAAGGGATTCATTTCTTTTAATGTGTTGTAGAGATTATGTTCAGCTGAGGGTTTGCTTAAAATTTTCTACTGAGATGAGCCTTGCCTACTCTCTTTATAAAATCTCATTCAAATAAATGTCAGCTCTTCCAAGAAGCCTTCACTTACTGTCTTAGCTTGTGGTTTCCCTTCCTCCCTCTCTCCTTTCCTCTCTGCTTCCAACCTCCCACCCATAAACATTGATCAAGCACCATCTAGGTGTCACAGGCACTGCGTTAGACACTTTGTCAACCATCCCTGCCTTTCATGGCCTGCAATATTCTATGGCTGCCAATAGTCTTGCTGGTAGTGATCTCATACAACCTACGCAGCTACGAGCACCTTGGTTCAAGAACTCTAACTGATTCATGGCTGCATAAAAAAATCAGTGTGGTGAAGCAGGAGGGACAGAGATGGAAACACAGAGTTAGGACAATTAGCATCAGTCTCAAGGGAGCAGTGGATGTAGCCAAAAAGAGAATGGAGAATATTGGATCTTTGTGGAAGCTAGAACAACTAGACTAAAATTTTCAGTAGTTTATAATACTTAAGATCTCCTGAAATGATGCCCTCTTGGAAACTATTAAAAAAGAAAACCACAACAACATAAAAATGAGTTACAATGATATGTTTGCTGAAATATTTAGGGGAACAAGTACCGATGTCTGCAGCTAACTTTGAAATCTACCAAATAAACATGACAAATTGTTGGATGGACATGTGGGCAGATATGTGCCATAGCAAATACAGCACAACCCTAATTATCGACTCTTAAGAGGTGGGTTTAGGGATATTCATTGTAAAATTTCTTAGAGCTTTTCAGTATGTTTGAAAAGTTTTATAATCAATGATGGGAGAGAAAGCTAGTTATAATGTAAAAAGGTGATATAAAGAGATATTCTCTTATTTTACCCGCTGGTCAATCTATAAACAGATAAGTTTATCTGTGAATAAAGCCTGTGTGTGTTTGTGTGTGTGTATGTGTGTGTGTGTGTGTGTGTGCGTGCGCACGCGCGCGTGTTGTGAATCTGAAAAAAGGTTCATTTGCTACCAAAAACCCACTAATGTTGACTAGGTTTCATAGGACACATTGATATATTAGACTAATGTGCGTTTATCTCGCTTATAGTCTGCTTTGTCCACATGTAGTGAAGGAAATTCTTGTCTAACGGGTTTTGACAATAGTAATTCATCTGAAGCTTAAATAAAAATATTTGATGTAAAACTGAGTTATGTAATTTCTGAATGAATTTCACAATGAAGCTGCAAATCAAAAAAGGTCCACTTCAAACCTAAAAATCCCTCTGTATTTTTTTTACTCAAGTGCTAAAAAATATTTTGGGAATGTATGATGACTCATGATCATTTTGACCATTTTAAAGCCATTATTGGAAGGCAAGGGTTTAATCAAGGGACAGTCATCATTTATGTTCAAGTAGGCATTCCTAAAGTAGCTGTGAGCAAGGTGGAATATGCTGAAGCGTGTCTGAAACACTTAATGCATCTAGATCAATAAAACATATTTCAATTTGCAAAGTCAAGAGTGAAGGGCATTACCAAAAACAACTGCATAATAAGGCTGTTCAATCTTTGCAGACTTTATGAATGAAGTTGACATCTGATACACAGTGAAAGAAGTACCTGACAAAAACTAGGAAATGGCTTTTATTCTTGAATCTGAGCAACGCAATTTGTAAAATGGAGCAATTAACTTTAAAATGCCTTCCCCTTATCTGAATTCTTTTGAGTCATTCAGTATTAAGCTTTAAAAGAGTGAAGAGAACTTGCTAGAGCTTAAATTTTTCATATTTTCCACACAGTAAAATATTTCTGAAATCCCTAACAGCCAAAGTGATTTAGAATGAACAGAGTGGTAAAACCTTTGGACTTATCATTTCTTCCCTGCAAATAGTAACGACAGAGAGCCCATGTTTCATGGTGGATGTGATTCCTTAGGCACAAAGGCAAGGCGACAGGCAGTTTGGAAAGGATTTCTTTTTTTTTCATTATGAACCCAGGTGGCATATGAGTCATGTCTTCTGTCAATCACCTTCAGGCTAAATAGAGCCCATAAAAGTTGAGTACTTTGGCATTTGTCTCTTTTTAAAACACGCCCATTTTTTTTGCACATTGGACAAAGAATGAATGCAAGCTTAAACGCCTATGGATTCAATATATCTTGCTAAATTCCTTCATTCTAGGGACATGGCCACCATGACAGAGAGTGTTGTTTAATGCTCCTAAACCGTAGAGACGTAAGCAATTGTTTAATAAGAGACCAGATGATTTTAACAGACATCTTCAAATGAAATTACTACTTTTTAGCTTCTTTATATTTGGACCTATAGGTTATGACCAAGAATTTTCCAGGTGTTATCAACAAAGAGGTTCATACGTAGAATAAAATGTGTTCTCAAGGATAACCCAGAAACAATCCACTTAAGCCTTCATAAATCACTGACTGCTCAGTTCCCACACTGCATGCACTTCAAACGGTTAATCAAGTGGGCATTAGGGCCAACTCTGTTCCCTATGGTGAAACTGCAAGAGTTTGCAATGTGGTTGGAAACCATTAGTGAATGACAAAAGATCGAATACGAAGGAGTTTTAATGAGGGTAGCATAGGTTACAGAAGTTTATTATTGGTGAGACACAGAAAGTATAAAGAAGTGATATATTTGCTTTAAACTCTCCTAACAGTTATCAGGGCATTGCTAGCCTTTGTAAAGTTAGATCTTACATTATTGGGAGAGTTTGAAAGCTCACGGAAGAAGGAGATTCAAGTGGACCAATTAAATTCAATATACTTATTAAAAATCCTACCCAGGAATTGTGTTGTCATGTTTCCTTTTTGAGGAATATCTCTAGTCTTACATAAATGACAGTAAAAGCAGGAATCATGGGACTTAATTTTCAAATCATCTTTGTAGATCTGTCATTGTTTTGGCGTTATCCTTGGGATTAATTGGAAAGGAATGGCACATGGATGATTTTATATTTGCTAATTTACTCCTATTTAACTACATTTCAAAATATTCACAATACATAGCTAGCTCTCAATGCATATCTGTCCTATAGTCCTTCTAATAATTACCTGCAAATCTGATAACTTCATAAAATGACTTCTAAAGTAGCACATCATGACATGAAGTGACTTCCATTATAAAATCTTGTGAACTATATTTTAGAATAGAGTTCACTCTTTCATTAGATACTTATTAAAAAATAAAATAGCAAAAAACCAAGCAATCCAATTAAAAAATGGGCTAAGGATCTGAAGAGACATTTTTCCAAAGAAGACACACCAATGGCCAATAGGTACATGAAAATATGCTCAATGTCACTAATCATCAGGGAAATGCAAATCAAAACCACAATGAGATATCACCTTACACATGTTAGAATGGCTATTATCAAAAAGACAACAAATAACAAGCGTTTGCGAGGATGTGAAGAAAAGGGAACACTTACACACTGTTGGTGGGAATGTAAATTGGTGCAGCCAATCTGGAAAACTGTATGGAGGTTCTTCAAAAAACTAAAAATAGAGCTACCATACAGTCTAGCAATTCCACTTCTGGGTATTTATCCAAAGGAAACAACAACAGTAACTGGACAAGATTTATGCACTCCCACGTTCACTGCAGCATTATTTACAATAGCAAACACATGGAAACTACCTAAGTGTCCATCAATAGATGAATAAAGAATACACACACATACACATAATGGAATATGTATAAAATGGAACATTATTCAGCCACAAAAAAGAAGGAAATCTTGTCATTTGTGGCAACATGGATGAAGCTTGGACCTCAAGGGCATTATGTTAAGTGAAATAAGTCAGACAGAGAAAGACAAATGCTTTATGATTTCACTTACCTGTGGAATTTTTAAAAAGCAAAAAAAAATGAGCTTATAGAATCAGAGAAGAGATTGGTGGTTGTCGGAGCTATGGGGTGAGGGGTGGGTGAAATGGGTGAAGGTGGTCAAAAGGTATAAACTTCCAGTTATACCATAAATAAGTCCTGGGGATGTTAAGTACAGCATGGTGACTATAGTTAATAACACTATCAAATATTTGAAAGTTGCTAAGAGAGTACATCTTAAAAGTTCTCATCATAGGAAAAAAAAATATTGTAACTATGTGTGGTGATGAATGTTAACCAGACTTATTGTGGTGATCATTTTGCAACATATACAAATACTGAATCATTATGTTGTACACCTGAAACTAATATAATGTTATATGTCAATTATATCTAAAAAATTGTAAAAAACCTCAATTAAAAAATAAATAATTCAACTCCTTTCCCACATCCTTTCCTTATTCATTCTATGTGTATATTGATTCATGTATCATGGTGTGAATTTACCAGCCTAAAAACACAAAGCTATATATTCACTGAATTTATTTATGTCTTGACCTAATATTTTTTCATTAAAGAATCATCTTGAAAGTATTCTATTTTATATAGAAATAAACCTATTTGTGTCTCAAATGTTTTAAATTGCCCTTTATCATAAACTGCATTGATATTTTAAATGATTCTTTCTCACCAGATGTGTATATCTATATATGTATATGTGTATCTTTATCTATATCTCTATATTGGTCATTTTACTGAATATTTTCAACCTTTCACCTGAAACATCCTTCTCTTCAAAACATATGAAGAACATCCTTAATTTGTCTTCTGTACCATATTTTAACAGCTCACATCTTGTTCTTCAGCATTCAGTTAAATACTCTCCACTTTATCCATTTTAGGATTTAGGGAACAACAATAATTTACGTTGATATTAAGAACTTCCAAAACCGACACTGAATGAAAGCCTATGAAAATAAGAAACAATTCGTTTTCATTTTCTTACATTTCCAACTGTTTCCTTCTTTGCTGTACTCTGATCCTACTGATCTCTTCTCAGAACTCTGTTTTCTGGGAAACATTTATTACTAGCTTATCATACTGTTGCTAGTGACTGGCATTTCTTCTTGCTCTCATACTGTTTTTTCTCACCTGTACTTTCATGGGTGAAACACATGATGCGGGCTTTCATGCTCTTTGTCATTCCTTTCTGCTCAGGATAAGCAGAAAGCCTTATGAGGGAAGGGATTTTGTAAGCCTCATGAGGGAAGGGATTTTGTTGTAGTTGATCAGTGCTGCAGCCCCTGCTGAGAAGAGCGCCTGGCACATAGTAGGAGCTCAGCAAGTATTTAATGAATGAATGACTAAATGAATGAATGAATATTTAAAGTAAATTCTGAATGATTCCATTTTCAGAGGGACTGAAGAGTAAAATCAATTCTAAAACCATGGATATTGCTCCTGATAGAATCCTTGACAGTCTCTTCATCTATGTTGCCTATTACAGCTGAAGTCTTTATGTAAATTTAAAAATTCTAAAGAAGAATGAATTTGCCTTAATCAGGTATTTTTTTAAATTTCACACGACTCATATCTTAAATAAAATATCACATATATCCCTCTCCCCCAAGAAGCTACATACACAAAAATCTTTAAAATTCTTGAAAACACAGAGTAATGTATTTCTTAATTTCTCCACCAAGGTGGGGCCTTTATCAAAACTTTGAGAAAATCAGACCAGATCTTTTCCTTTGTATTTTTTTTCAACTCTTTCTTTCCATTTAGTTCTAGTCCTTTATAATATGAAAAGGATGGAAAGATAAATAAGATCACTTTTACACTTAAGTCTTTTTATGTGTTTGAAGGTGATGTGATTTCATCCATTATCTCTTCTCCTTTCAACTTAATCTAATTTCAAAAATATCGATTTTCTATTGAGCTTTGCATAAAGGAGAGGAAAAAGAACACACAGGTGAATCACACATGTTCTCTGAAGATAAAGAATCTGCTATGTAGACAGGGAGACACACACACTGATGAAGTTTTTACAGAAATAAACAGTGGAGGTACAAAGAGTATTCACTTTTTCAAATTAAAAAAGCAATTAAATTCTACAGAAAAGGCAATTCTTTATAATGTTGGAACTTAGAAATATATTTCATTTTCCAAGTCACATATTTTTGGGCACTGAACTTTAAAAAATGTTTCAAAATGCTACGTTTACTTTTACTTTCTACAATTTAGAAGTGTCAAATTACATTTCACAACAGAATCTGCCTTTAAATTTAGTCTAATAAAACTAGAACTTTACAATAATAAGAACTTAATATTTCCAACTCTTTAGATATTTAAAACCACTTCCCCAAACATTTATTTGATTGTGAAGGAGATACTGAGATTTAAAAATAAAAGTAAAAAGAGCATGAGAACAAACCTTTATGAGATTACTTTTTAGTCATAAATGATTTCACTATATTAATAGAAGCAAAGAAAATAAACACCTTAGCATTCCATTTAAGAAATTATAGGGGGCTTCCCTGGTGGCGCAGTGGTTGAGAGTCTGCCTGCTGATGCAGGGGATACGGGTTAGTGCCCCGGTCTGGGAATATCCCACATGCCGCGGAGCGGCTGGGCCCATGAGCCATGGCTGCTGAGCCTGCACGTCCGGAACCTGTTCTCCGCAACGAGAGAGGCCACAGCAGTGAGAGGCCCACATACCGAAAAAAAAAAAAAAAAAGAAGTTATAGGAACAACAAAGACAAAAAACTCAAGGAGTAAGAAGAAAAAAAATATGAAAATAAATGGATAAATTTAGTGGAACACACAAAAGCAAAATCCAAGTAAAATAATGGCCTAAAATAACCAACAACAGGAGCATTCAGAGAACTTCCAGGAGAGTGAACATAGGCAGGTGCTGCAAGAGTGATGCCCGTAGAGAGAGATAGAAGCTTCCAGCCCCTTCCCCATGTGCCTTGCCTTGTGTGTCTCTCCCATCTGGCTGTCCCTGAGCTATATCCATTGTAAGAAACAGAGACCTTCAAGATGGTGGAGGAGTAAGACGTGGAGATCACCTTCCTCCCCACAAATACATCAGAAATACATCTACATGTGGAACAACTCCTACAGAACACCTACTGAACACTGGCAGAAGACCTCAGACTTCCCAAAAGATACATTTTTTTTTCCTTTTTCTCTTTTTCTGAGTGTGTATGTGTATGCTTCTTTGTGTGATTTTGTCTGTATGGCTTTGCTTTTACCATCTGTCCCAGGGTTCTGGCTGTCCATTTTTTGTTTTTGTTTTTTAGTACACTTTTTAGCAGTTCTTATCATTGGTGGATTTGTTTTTTGGTTTGGTTGCTCTCTTCTTTCTTTCTTTTTTTTTTATAATTACTTTCTAATTTTTATTAATTTTTTCTTATATTTTATTTTAATAACTTTTTAATTTTATTTTTTCTTTCTTTCTTTCTCTCTCTCTCTTGTTCTCTCTTTCTTTCTTTCTTTCTTTCTTTCTTTTTTTCTCCCTTTTCTTCTGAGCCGTGTGGCTGACAGGGTCTTGGTGCTCCGGCTGGGTGTCAGGCCTGTGCCTCTGAGGTAGGAGAGCCAACTTCAGGACATTGGTCCTCCAGAGACCTCCCAGCTCCATGTAATATCAAACAGCAAAAGCTCTCCCAGAGACTTCCATCTCAATGCTAAGACCCAGCTCCACTCAATGATCACCAAGTTACACCCTATGCCAAACAACTAGCAAGACAGGAACACACCCCACCCATTAGCAGAGAGCCTAAAATTATAATAAGTTCAGAGACACCCCAAAACACACCACCAGACGCGGTCCTGCTCACCAGAAAGACAAGATCCAGCCTCATCCACCAGAACACAGGCACCAGTCCCCTCCACCAGGAAGCCTACACAACCCACTGAACCCACCTTACCCACTGGGGGCAGACACCAAAATCAATGGGAACTATGAGCCTGTGAAAAGGATACCCCAAACACAGTAAGTTAACAAAATGAGAAGACAGAGAAACACACAGCAGATGAAGGAGCAAGGTAAAAACCCACCCAACTAAATAAATGAAGAGGGACTAGGCAGTCTACCTGAAAAAGAATTCAGAGTAATGACAGTAAAGATGATCCAAAATCTTGGAAATTGAATGGAGAAAATACAAGATACATTTAACAAGGATCTAGAAGAACTAAAGAGCAAACAAACAATGATGAACAACACAATAAATGAAATTAAAAATTCTCTAGAAGGAAACAATAGCAGAATAACTGAGGCAGAAGAACGGATAAGTGACCTGGAAGATAAAACGGTGTGAATAACTGCCAGGGAGCAGAATAAAGAAAAAAGAATGAAAAGAATTGAGGACAGTCTCAGAGACCTCTGGGACAACATTAAACGCACCAAAATTTGAATTATAGGGGTCCCAGAAGAAGAAGAGAAAAAGAAAGGGCCTGAGAAAATATTTGAAGAGATTAGAGTTGAAAATATCCCTAACACGGGAAAGGAAATAGTCAAACAAGTCCAGGAAGCACACAGAGTCCCATACAGGGTAAATTCAAGGAGAAACACGTCAAGACACATATTAATTAAACTATCAAAAACTAAATACAAAGAAAAAAATATCAAAAGCAGCAAGGGAAAAACAAAAAATAACATAAAAGGGAATCCCCATAAGGTTAACAGCTGATTTTTCAGCAGAAACTCTGCAAGCCAGAAGGGAGTGGAAGGACATACTTAAAGTGATGAAAGGGAAAAACCTACAACCAAGACTCTACCCAGCAAGGATCTCACTCAGATTCGACGGGGAAATTAAAACCTTTACAGACAAGCAAAAGCTAAGAGAATTCAGCATCACCAAACCAGCTTTACAACAAATGCTAAAGGAACTTAGCTAGGCAGGAAACACAAGCGAAGGAAAAGAGCTACAATAACAAACCCAAAACAATTAAGAAAATGGTAATAGGAACATACATATCGATAACTACCTTAAATGTAAATGGATTAAATGCTCCCAACAAAAGACACAGACTGGCTGAATGGTTACAAAAACAAGACCCATACACATGCTGTGTACAGAGACCCACTTCAGATCTAGGGACATATACAGACTGAAAGTGAGGGGGTAGAAAAAGATATTCCATGCAAATGGAAATCAAAACAAAGCTGGAGAAGCAATTCTCATATCAGACAAAATAGACTTTAAAATAAAGACTATTAGAAGAGACAAAGAAGGACACTACATAATGATCAAGGGATCAATCCAGGAAGAAGATATAACAACTGTAAATATTTATGTACCCAACATAGGAGCACCTCAATACATAAGGCAAATGCCAACAGCCATAAAAGGGGAAATCAACAGTAACACAATCATAGTAGGGGACTTTAACACCCACTTTCACCAATGGAGAGATAATCCAAAATGAAAATAAATAAGGAAACACAAGTTTTAAATGATAAAATAAACAAGATGGACTTAATTGATATTTATAGGACATTCCATCCAAAATCTACAGAATTACACTTTCTTCTTAAGTGGTCATGGAACATTCTCCAGGATAGATCATATCTTGGGTCACAAATCAAGCCTTGGTAAATTTAAGAAAAATGAAATCGTATCAAGTATCTTTTCCACACACCACTATGACACTAGATATCAATTACAGGAAAATATCTGTAAAATATACAAACACATGGAGGCTAAACAATACACTACTAAATAACCAAGAGATCGCTGAAGAAATCAAAGAGGAAATTAAAAAATACCTAGAAACAAATGACAATGAAAACATGAAGACCCAAAACTTATGGGATGCAGCAACAGCAGTTCTAAGAGGAATGTTTATAGCAATACAAGCCTACCTCAAGAAGCAAGAAACATCTCAAATAAACAACCTAACCTTAGACCTAAAGCAATTACAGAAAGAAGAACAAAACCCCCCCAAAGTTAGTAGAAGGAAAGAAATCATAAAGATCAGATCAGAAATAAATGAAAAATAAATATAAAACTAAAAGCTGGTTTTTTAAGAAGATAAACAAAATTGATAAACCATTAGCCAGACTCATGAAGAAAATAAGGGAGAAGACTCAAATCAATAGAATTAGAAATGAAAAAGGAGAAGTAACAACTGCCACTGCAGAAATACAAAGGATCATGAGAGATTACTACAAGCAACTATATGCCAATAAAATGGACAACCTGGAAGAAATGGACAAATTCTTAGAAAAGCACAACCTTCCGAGACTGAACAAGGAAGAAATAGAAAATATAAACAAACCAATCAGAAGCACTGAAATTGAGACTGATTAAAAATCTTCCAACAAACTAAAGCCCAGGACCAGATGACTTCAAAGGCGAATTTTATCAAACATTTAGAGAAGAGCTAACACCTATCCTTCTCAAACTCTTCCAAAATACAGCAGAGGAAGGAACACGCCCAAACTTATTCTACGAGGCCACCATCACCCTGATAGCAAAACCAGACAAAGACGTCAGAAAGAAAGAAAACTACAGGCCAACATCACTGATGAACATAGATGCAAAAATCCTCAACAAAATACTAGCAAACAGAATCCAACAGCACATTAAAAGGATCATACACTATGAACAAGTGGCGTTTATCCCAGGAATGCAAGGATTCTTCAATATACACAAATCAATCAACCTGATACACCATATTAACAAATTGAAGGAGAAAAACCATATGATCATCTCAGTAGATGCAGGAAAAGCTTTCAACAACATTCAACACCCATTTATTATAAAAAGCCTCCAGAAAGTAAGCATAGAGGGAACTTACCTCAGCATAATAAAGGCCGTATATGACAAACCCACAGCCAACACTGTCCCCAATGGTGAAAAACTGAAACCATTTCTTCTAAGATCAGGAACAAGACAAGGTTGTCCACCCTCACCACTATTATTCAACATAGTTTTGGAAGTTTTAGCCACAGCAATCAGAGAAGAAAAAGAAATAAGAGGAATCCAAATCGGAAAACAAGTAAAGCTGTCACTGTTTGCAGATGACATGCTACTATACATAGAGAATCCTAAGGATGCTACCAGAAAACTACTAGAGTTAATCAATGAATTTGGTAAAGTAGCAGGACACAAAATTAATGCACAGAAATCTCTTGCATTCTTATACACTAATGATGAAAAATCTGAAAGAGAAATTAAGGAAACAGTCCCACTAACCAATGCAACAAACAGAATAAAATACCTAGGAATAAACCTACCTAAGGAGACAAAAGACCTGTATGCAGAAAACTATAAGACACTGATGAAAGAAATTAAAGATGATAGAAACAGATGGAGAGATTTCCCATGTTCTTGGATTGGAAGAATCAACACTGTGAAAATGACTATACTACCCGAAGCAATCTACAGATTCAGTGTAATCCCTATCAAACTACCAATGGCATTTTTCACAGAACTAGAACAGAAAATTGCACAATTTTTATGGAAACACAAAAGACCTCGAATAGCCAAAGAAATCTTGAGAATGAAAAACCGAGCTGGAGGAATCAGGCTCCCGGAATTTAGACTATACTACAAAGCTACAGTAATCAAGACAGTATGGTACTGGCACAAAAACAGAAATATAGATGAATGGAACAGGACAGAAAGCCCAGAGATAAACCCACGCACATATGGTCACCTTATTTGATAAAGGAGTCAAGAATATACAGTGGACAAAATACAGTGTCTTCAATAAGTGGTGCTGGGAAAACTGGACAGCTACATGTAAAAGAATGAAATTGGAACAGTCCCTAACACCATACACAAAATAAACTCAAAATGGTTTAAAGACCTAAATGTAAGACCAGACACTATAAAACTCTTGGAGGAAAACATAGGAAAAACACTGTATAACATACACAACAGCAAGATCTTTTTTGACCTACCTCCTAGAGTAATGAAAATAAAAACAAAAATAAACAAATGGGACCTAATTAAATTTAAAAGCTTTTTCACAGCAAAGGAAA
>NC_041233.1:9821463-9828825 GCF_002837175.3 Physeter macrocephalus | reverse complement strand
TAATCATTAGAGAAATGCAAATAAAAACTACAATGAGATATCATCTCACACTGGTCAGAATGGCCACCATCAAAAAAATCTAGAAATAATAAATGCTAGAGAGGGTGTGGAGAAAAGGGAACCCTCTTGCACTGTTGGCGAGAATGTAAATTGATACAGCCACTATGGAGAACAGTATGGAGGGTCTTTAAGAAACTAAAAATAGAACTACCATAGGACCCAGCAATCCCACTGCTGGGCATATACCATGAGAAAACCATAATTCAAAAAGAGTCATGTACCACAATGTTCACTGCAACTCTATTTACAATGGCCAGGACATGGAAACAACCTAAGTGTCCATCGACAGATGAATGGATAAAGAAGATGTGGCACATATATACAATGGAATATTACTCAGCCATAAAAAGAAACGAAATTGAGTTATTTGTAGTGAGGTGGATGGACCTAGAGTCTGTCATACAGAGTGAAGTAAGTCAGAAAGAGAAAAACAAATACTGTATGTTAACACATACATATGGAATCTACAAAAAAAAAAAGGTTCTGAAGAACATAGAGGCAGGACAGGAATAAAGACGCATACATAGAGAATGGACGTGAGGACGCAGGGAGGGGGAAGGGTAAGCTGGGACGAAGTGAGAGAGTAGCACTGACATATATACACTACCAAATGTAAAATCGATAGCTAGTGGGAAGCAGCTGCATAGCCCAGGGAGATCAGCTCAGTGCTTTGTGACCACCTAGAGAAGTGGGATAGGGAGGGTGGGAGGGAGACGCAAGAGAGAGGAGATATGGGGATATATGTATGTATATAGCTGATTCACTTTGTTATAAAGCAGAAACTAACGCACCATTGTAAAACAATTATACTCCAATAAAGATGTTGAAAAAAAACCCAACAACAGACATATTAATTTTTTATAGAGTAAGAGAAAACAAAGTAAAATTTACCATGTAATTCTTGTCAATACATAAATTAGAATGTTCACAATGACGCATGAAATTTTTTAGTAAAACTACCAAGTACAAACTTTTTTCATTTTCATTTATTTTCTTGAAAATATTTTTGAGTATGTTGTTTTTTTAATTTCTTATTTATCCATCACTGTTCATTTTCTCCAGTTTTATTGAGATGTAATCATTACAGAGCACTGTATAAATTTAAGGTATCCAGCATAATGATTTGACTTACATACATTGAGAAATGATTACCATACCGCAATAAGTTTAGTTAACATCCATCATCTCATATAGATTAAAAAAAAAAAAAAGAAAAAATTTTCCCTATGATGAGAACTCTTAGGATCTACTTTCTTATGAACTTCAGAATATACTATATAGCAATACTGGTAATTTCGTGAAAATACTTCATGTCATGAATTCAAAGTACTTGCTGACTAATTCTAGAGTAAATGAAAAATTGATAAAATATGGGCAACTGAAACCTTTTAGATTGGTTGCTCATAATCCAAGAGTATGGGCACCTTTTTCATTTACACATAATTTCCTGAAGAATTTCTTGATAATGTAGGTCTGAATGCTGAATCAAGAGACCTGGATTCTAGTCTTAGCCACTATCCATGACTTCATGATCTTTGTTACAAATGAAAAACTCCCTCTCTGGAAGGACAGATTAGTGCATGTATCTGAAATCCTATACAAAGAATATAATTGAAGACTTGAAAAATATGCCTGTTGTTATACTTGTGCAAGTGCACGATCATTATATTGAAAGGGACTTGAGTAATTTTCAGAGGCGGAAACGGGCTCAGAGTTATAATGACTAGACCAAGCTCACATTACAGTTAATGTATGATGGGCAGTGTCTAATTAATTGCTTTTTCAGTTTTGTCAGACTGTCCCATTTTCCTCTATGTCTCTTTCATGAAACAAACATAGCTTTTAAAAATAAGCCTTTTCTAGGCTTCCCTGGTGGCGCAGTGGTTGAGAATCCGCCTGCTGATGCAGGGGATACGGGTTTGTGCCCCGGTCCAGGAAGATTCCCACATGCCGTGGAGTGGCTAGGCCTGTGAGCCATGGCCACTGAGCCTGCGTGTCTGGAGCCTGCGCTCCGCAACGAGAGAGGCCACAACGGTGAGAGGCCTGTGTATTGAAAAAAAAAAAAAAAAAAGTCTTTTCCAGGGCTTCCCTGGTGGCGCGGCGGTTGAGAATCCACCTGCCAATGCAGGAGACACGGGTTCGAGCCCTGGTCCGGGAAGATCCAACATGCCGCGGAGCAACCAAGCCCGTGCGCCACAACTACTGAGCCTGCATTCTAGAGCCCGTGAGCCACAACTGCTGAGCCTGCATGCTGCAACTACTGAAGCCTGCATGCCTAGAGCCTGTGTTCCACAAGAGAAGCCACCACAATCAGAAGCCCACCCACCGCAAGGAAGAGTAAGCCTGCTCACCCCAACTAGAGAAAGCCCACGCACAGCAACGAATACCCAATGCAGCCAAAAAAAAAAAAAAAAAAAAGCCTTTTCCAAAATACCCTAGCGTGATTCCTTGACTTGGTGAGGGAGAAACTTCCTTCACAGACCTTCAACAAACTCACTGTAAATAAGAATGGAGCCAGTTAATTGGAGTTGAATTAGAGTTGCTGTCTTATGTTTCTGCTAAGTTAAGGGTGATAATGAAGCAGATTATCTAAATCAGCACTTCTCAAAACTCTAGTGTGCCTACAGGGTTTTTGTCAAATACAGACCGCTTCCATGAGGTTGGGGCTGAACTTGAGATTCCTCAGTTCTACCAAGTTCCCAAGTGATGCTGATGTTGCTGGCCACTTTGAGAAGCCAATGTCTACTAGATGGTAGGAAAGTCATTTGGAGAAAGCCTTTCATTTCACAGCTAATTTTATATAGACTCATCCCTAGAGGTAAGGCAACTCTACCTTTACTCGGCTAGCTTTATGGAAACAAGCAAATAGTCAATAGGTAAGCAGATGACAGCAAGAGTTCCTATAAATTAAGTCCTAGGTCACTGCTGAGAGCAGCACATGCTTCTTCCATATCTATATTATGACAATCCTGGGTTCCTAAGAAGGTGTCAAATTTTGCTATTTATTTCCTATCTGAAAAGGGCTGTGGGTCTTTAATATGATCCAGGAAAGTTTTTTTTTTAATCAAACATGGTTGAAATCAAATTTGGATTCTTTTATACCTAAATTTCATTTGTTAGACAATTGCATTATATGAAATAGCTTCTTCTCAATGAGTGAGGGGTAAGTAAGAGGCTTAAAAACGTGCCTTTCTGTGGTTCTGCCTGATCTTGCTACATAATATTGGAAGATAAAAATGCTTTGCTTGTATTTGCAATAATTTAGCAAAGATATATGGTTCTTCTGAAAAAAAAAAGATGGAAATTATTTTTTCTTCAAATTTCCTTGATATTTCAGAGTGATACACATTCCAACTAAAGTAGCAAATTGTTTCTTAATGAAGGATTAAAGGCTCTAGATTGTGTTCTTCAAATTTTAGTTAATTTCTGAGATCAATGATTAAATTTGCTAGGTAACCATTACTCTTCAAAATGAATTACACTTTTTCATTCATTTTATGTTTTTCACTAGAAAGTAATAACAGTGAGTTTTCCTCATCAATATTGTTTTTTCCTGAGCCAGACAAGCCTTGGTTTTACTCATTTTTTCCAGAACTTGACTATTTTCTTTGGGATACAGGAGCTGAATCTTAGGGTCTGTAACAGATCCAAGAATGCCACATGTGTCATGAAAGCCCACAGTTTGGGAAAGGGAGAAGTCATTTTTCTTCTGCTTGACATAAATATGTGGGATGATAGGACCACTTACTCTCCTATATTGGGTAGATACCATTTTATCTCTTACCAATGAGAACATACAGCAAAAAGAAGCCGGCATGTCCCATAATTGGAAACTTACTCTCCATAGATGGCTGGTTATAACGTATTTCCCAGCAAATGATGTCAAAGTTTTGAAAAGATTATATATTTCTTAAGTATTTTCCCAGGAATTTGGACATATTTATATTAAAAGTGTATGCCAAGTGTAAAAAAGGGAGCAGATACATTTCAGTAAGAAAACCAGGATTCATGAGCTGAAGATACCAATTACACCCATTACTAATATTAACAAGAATAGTTAACATTTACTGGTCACTTTCAAAGAACTTTACCTATGTTAACTCTCTTATTTCTTAGAAAAACCCCATGAGGCAAGTATCATTATCATCTCATCTTATAGATGAAGAAACTGAGGAAATAAGAGGTTAATCAACAAAGTCACACAGTTAGTGAAAGAATGGTGCTTCTTTGAACAAATCAAGATCAACCTACATCGAAAGTTTGTGTTTTCTATTTACAATAGTCAGGACATGGAAGCAACCTAAAATTCCACTGACAGAGGAATGGATAAAGAAGATGTGGTACATATATACAATGGAATATTACTCAGCCATAAAAAAGAATGAAATAATGCCATTTGCAGTGACATGGATGGACCTAGAGATTATCATACTAAGTGAATTAAGTCAGAGAAAGACAAATATCATATGATATCGCTTATATGCAGAATCTAAAAAAATTGGTACAAATGAACCTATTTACAAAACAAATAGAGTCACAGATGTAGAAAACAAACTTATGGTTACCAAGGGGGAAAGGTGGGGGGAGGGATAAATTGGGAGATTGGGATTGACACATACATCCTACTATATATAAAATAGATAACTAATACAAACCTACTGTATAGCACAGGAACTCTATTTAATACTCTGTAATGACCTATATGGGAAGAGAATCTAAAAAAGAGTGGCTGTATATATAGGTATAACTGATTCACTCTTCTGTACAGCAGAAACTAATACAACATTTTAAATCAACTATACTCCAATAAAAATTAATTTAAAAAGTTTCTGCTTTTAACTACTACCTTAGAATATGGGAAGAATGTAAAACTATTTTATTAAGGTCTCTGTATTTTGCTGCACAATAAATATCTGTGTTTTGGTTCTTGTAAATTTTATCATTTCATATGACAGTTTTTCTAGTATTTAAAGAGATTAAGTCAACAACTCCTATATAGACAGGATTTTAGGTCTGTTTTAAACTCAACCCCCAGGCGTGCACTGCACCTATAATAGAAAATGTCTGTAGATGGAAGAATGTAGCTATTGGTCTTATCTTTGTGCTGCAATGATACTTGAATCATCATCAGTAATAAAGACTCCTGGGACAGGGAAGTAAATATGCAAAATCAGAATGGTATTCAGCGCCTTCCTCCATTGATGTGTTGGCTTTGCTAAAAACAGCCCAGATTTTGCCTGAAGTGTAAACTAAGCAAATATGACTAGAAGATACATAGGGAACAGATGTTGATTTTTAAAAGACTACTTATCCATCATCACTTTTTTATATAATCAGCTGAAACTAGCATTCTGTCCCTTTTCTTAAAATGCTTTAAAGTTTATCCATAAGGACTAAGTCTCAAAGACTCCATGGTGAAAATGGAATCATTTATTTTGAAAACTCTATACTGTAATGATGGTTTAGTGAAATTTATTTGCAGATGATCAAATTATTTTCAATCTAATAGGACCAAGAATGTTCAGAACTGTATTCCTGTGTGTGCTGTGTAAACACCGGCACATCAATACCACAGTTTAATGAGTTAAGGTTTATTCTTGATAATAAACAATAGGCATGTGTTGTTCTATTATACATGAACATGGTATATTGAGATGCCCTTGCAGAAATAAATTCAAATAGATATAATAAACACTTCTGAAAGGATTAATAGTCTCTTTCCAAGTTGGAGAAATATAGCATAGAGTTTAGAAACTAAGACCAAAAAGCTTGCACCTGCTGCTTCCTAAATGTGGACATTAGGTTATTTAACCTCCGTGCATCTCAGTTTCCATTTGAAAAATGGAGATAAGATATTATGAGGCTAAAGTGACAATGTATATAGACTATTTAACACAATACCTAGCAGTCAGTAAACTGTAACAATTTTCTCTAATTTTTTGAGAGAATCATTAAAATCATATAAAATCAACTGCAACAACAGGATGTTTGGAAACTACTGATAAATAAAGCATAGTGTGATTTGATATGGGTTTGAACCTAGCAGAACAAATGACTGAGCCAACTAGGATAATTTTGAGAATAACTTTGAATGACAGAAACATTGACCACAACTCTTCCTACTCCTTTTTAAAGCATTTGTAATAGTGATTTATTGCTTAGCTGAGTCAGAGCTAATTTTATCGGACGGTATGAAAAAATTCTGAATTTAGACAATGTCTCCCTTGCCATGGATGGGTGGATATATCTATTACAATTAGGCAAACTTATGCTTAAAAATCTTAACAAAAAGATATTTTAATATGAGGGTGAAGACTGGGTTAAATGGTGGTTATCTCCTATATATTTCAAATAATGAGATCAGCTTCCCACTATCATGAATCCATGTAGTTATTTTTCATTTACTTATTTTTCCCATGTAGTTCAACATTACATCTATTTCTTTTTCTTTATTTCTTTTTGGTTATGGGCTTAAAAAATTCATACTGGTAAAAACATTAAAGCCTTTGTAAATAATCCTTAAATGTATCTAAATCAAAGATAAATATTTATGTTATATATTATTTTATCTATTTTGGTGATTTCTGAGGCATGGCATACTCTAATAGCCTATGCTATACCCAGCCTCCTTTTCTCTCTGAACTAAACAGATTCTCTACTTTTAGTCGTGCATATAACCACTTAGCTAAAAGACTACATTTCCAATCTCCCTGGCAGTCAGGACTAAGTCTTGTTCATTGAGAAATAAAAGAAAATGTTGGCTGCACTTCCAGAAGATCTCCTTAAAAAAGAGGTGGGGTATCACCCTCACTTTCGTCTTATTTTTGAAATATGGATGTGATGGGTGGAGCTATAGCAGCCATCTTTGATCATAAAAATGTAGCTAGAACAGAACACTGGAGGGAGTTTGAGGACTCTATAAACATGGAGCCCTGTGAGTCCTGACCTGGCTCCTAAACTTCTTTTACATGTAGGAGAAACAAATCACTATTACTGAAGCTTAGTATCCTGTCTCCTGCAGCTGGACTTATTCCTAATCAATATACAAGGTATAGTACATGGAGTACTCATCCAAAGAGATGTTCTATCCAAACTGGATTTAAGAATTACTGTATGCCACATCTTTCCTGGGAATTCACTATTCATATTAACACAATAACTATAAGAACTCAGAGAATCCTGTAATAAAAGAAAACACTTGACTTCATTAACTCACTATTTCCCAAACTTATATGACCACAGTTTTTTTTTTTTTTTTTTTTTTTTTTTTTGCGGTACGCGGGCCTCTCACCGCTGTGGCCT
>NC_041233.1:9739722-9821289 GCF_002837175.3 Physeter macrocephalus | reverse complement strand
GCAGGCTCAACGGCCATGGCTCACGGGCCCAGCCGCTCCGCGGCACGTGGGATCCTCCCCGACCGGGGCACGAACCCACGTCCCCCACATCGGCAGGTGGACTCTCAACCACTGCGCCACCAGGGAAGCCCCACAGCTTTTTAAATTGTTGGAATAATACCTATTAATATCCTGGGTTATTAGTATCCCTTTCACACAGTACACTTTGGGAAATGCTGTTCTGCGTTGCTGTTCCTCTGAATTAGTATTCGTCATGAATTGTCCATATCACTCAGCCTTTTGCTAACTTGCTGCTTAGGAAGACCTGTCTCTCAGTTTTTTCTCAGACCTTGGCCAAGCTGGCACGTCTGGAGTATATTTCATTGTGTTGTCCATTGGTGCACTAGACTGAGACTCCTTTCCTTATGTGAAATGGAGGCAATTAGTTTTACTGAATTTAGATACAGTCTGTTGGATTTTTCTTGTGTTATACCAAAAAGTCACTAGATATCTACTAGGAGTAATAATTTTTCCTTTATGTCTAGGTAAATGTTCAAGTCTCAAATAGCCAATAACTATAGAAGTCCCAAGAATATAATTTTTGTTATAGGCCTTTCAAGAGAAAGCATTTTCTGAAATTTACTTTAAAAATGACATTGACACTGCTGTCTCTGTCAGAAAGAAAATTTACAAGGAAACAAAGCACAGATTTATTACAACAGCAGGAACCCTGTCCTCGAAAACATCTATTCAATCACAGCTTTTTAAAAAAAAGTTGTAAGATTAATTTCAAAATTGCTGAACCTGAGATAAGTGTGTTGATACATTTTCTTTTTTAGCAGTTAAAATTTTATTAGTATGCATTTAAAAAATATGTTCCCACCTATCCCTCTGTTGACAAATCACTCTCTACCAAACCTTCATTCTGTAAAATCAGTACAAATGTAAAATCCATTTTCATAAAGGCAATGCTTAAAAGTGATCTTTCTTTGGAAAAGCAAAAATAAAGGAAGATTAACCAGAGTAAGCAAGGGCCCATTTGACTGTATACGGTTTAGTGATATATGTGTCCACTCTTGACATGTGTTTAGCATGTATATGTAACATAGGTCAGAAGGTATAATTTGACATGCAAGGTCTAAGCTTTGAACTGTTTTGTTGTTGTTGTTCTTTAGATTTTCTGAAGGTTTTTTTTCTTTAATGCCTCTTTATGCAAAACTGTTTCAGAAACAAAATGATGCTTTAGTCACTTAGTGAACTCCAGCAACTTAAAAAGTATTCTTAAAGTTGGAATAAATGGTGGGACCATGCTGAAATGACTACAAGAGCTGAGCAGACCATATACTGAGTGAAGCAGACAAGGTCTAAGACCATAATGTATGGTAGGAACCTTCTGGAAGCAAGGACTCAGGTCCAGCAATGCCAGATTTGACTTTTCAAGAAAAGCATGTATGTACACATTCTGATTTAAAAATATTGGCAACTAATTATTTGAAAAGCAAACACAAACAGACTTAAGACACACCCCTCCCTCCCCCAAATTAGCAGAGTAAAAATCAACTAAAAAAATAAGAAATCTGTGGGTCTAATTCCTGATTTGGCCCAGGGGCTGCCAGTTTGCTACATCTTGTTTATACCATCTCTTTTCCTCACTCATCCCCTCATTGAGGAAGCACTTCCTACAGTTTTCTAGTATCTCCTTATTCATTGGCTCTTTCATAGGCATTATGTAGCTTCTTTATACTGTGACTAAGTGGAGCTTAAGGGAAAACTCATTGTGAACTGGCTATAAGCTCTTTTCTGCTGATACCATGCCATTTAGCCCATCTGTGACCTTCTACCTTTCAAAGAGCATATCCTTTGGAGGCAGATTAAATCTCCCATGAATCTGCGGGTTGGTAACAATTTTGATGACATCTACTACAAGCCCCTTCTCTTTGTTTACATTTCATTCCATCTACAACTTTCTCAGGCCATCTTTATCCCACCCCTCTCCCTCCTCCACCTTCAATTACCAAAAGGGTATCAGTGTCTTGGTTAAGAACCTGGGCTTTAAAGTCAAATGCATGGGGGTAAACTACCTGCTCTGCCACTTACTCATCAAGTAACCCAGGATAAATTACTTAGTCTCTTCGTATCTAAATATTCTTATTGATAAAATGGGCTTGATAATAATAGAATCTACCGGGAAGGACTGAATGGAATAACAAATCAGAGTCTGCTCTATCCTTAACCACAAATATTAGCAAGAGCTACTCATTTCATCATCATATGGTTCTTATTACCAGGGAATTTTCCCTGAATTTGAGTTAAAATGTCATCTACTGGCCCCAGTGCTACTTCCTAGGGTTGAAGCAATCATGCTGCATCTTAAACGTAATTTCAAAGTGAACAGGTGTGGTTGGATCCATCTGGAGAGGGGATTTACTATCACCTCCTTTATTCTAGATACTAACTGCATTTCTTTTCCTATAGTCTCGGATCACATTTGCCATAGAAAATAATAGTGCCTGACATCAATGACTCATACTGAGCTCACTGATACATCAAATCTCCTAAACTTTGATTTTTGATTCTAAGTGTAGAAACTTATATTTTTTCCTCCTGAAGCCTTAGTGAAAAAAATGTAATTTCAGAAAAAAAGCTGGCAAATAATCTCCTCTAGACATAAATTACCTGTCCATTATTGGTTGAAAGGGAAACTAAAACTAGCATCTTTAGGTCCTTGTTTTTAAAAATTTATCCATTTCTTTCCCTTTTTTTTTTGGAGGGGGGAAAGGGACCCAGTACTTTTATGTAGAAAATTAGTTTTTTTTAGCTGGAACATGTGGAAATGCTAAGGGTACTGGGTTAACCTAACTTTTAGTATGGGAAACTCTTGCTCTTTTATTGATAACTAAATCTTCTGCTGGATTTTTGCCTTTGTCTATATACGACCATTGCTGAATCATTCATGCCTCCAGCTAATCCGCTATATCAAGGCAACCGATAAGGCCTCAGAGGAATGCCAAGAAAAATGAGAATGCAACAGAATTTCTAATAGAGTAGGTAAGAAATATCTATCAATAACTGTAACATAAGTCAGCATGAGTACCTGGGTGCTACAAAGGCACTGTTATACAATGATTAAAGGAAGTGAATATCACATTCCACAGTTGTGCTAAGTTTTGAAGGATAGGCAAAAGTTTGGTAAATGGAGGTAAAGAGTACAATGATGATGTGTTTATGGGCAGAAGGGTTAATATGAGCAAAGCCACAAAGTCATCAAAGCAAAGTCCTTGTTTGGGGCCACAAATTTATATTACCTGGAAAGTAAGAAGTAAAAAGGGTAAAAGGTAACAAAAACAACTTGGGACAAGAAAGCCACGTAAGAGGTTTTGTCCTTATTCAGTAATTGGTGGGATCTTATCCACTGAAGTTTCTGGAAGAGAGGAATGAGATGATCACCACACAACTTTAGGCTCTGATTTAAAGGATGGTCAAAACAATGGAGGTTCTAGAGGCAGGAAGACCATCTAGGAGTCTGATGAGAGAGTCTGGGTGAGGGATGACAAAGATCTGAATTCCTCATGGTGGCCATGGGAATGGAACCCCAAGAGTTTTGAGATACGGTGATAATATTCTAACATCTTTCAAATCTCCTGCTATACTTTATGTTTAAAGTGTGTGTGTGTGTTGGGGTGGCCTAGATGATCCATCTAACTTTGGGATTTTATGAAGATGCCTGGATTCCTAATACCTCTAAGTGATAAAACATCTGGGGCAGAAAAGATGCCTATATAGTTCTGTACTCCTCTCCTGTGTTTATCATTCCTCCCTCCCCTTCCCTTCCTTTCTCCTTCCATCTCTCCCCACCCATCATCAATAAGGAAGAAGAAAATGGGATTTAAAGGTAAAATATTATAATTCTATGATAGGCAGTAATCATAGGGCTTGGAGATGGATGGCATGGATTCAAATTTTAGTTTTGTTATAAGTTGGATAACCTTAAATAAATCTTTCAATATCTTTGAGTCTCACTAGTAAAATTAGGGGAAGCCCATTTCACCCTCACCGGAAGGAGATTTTCAAACTACACAGGACCAACAGCTAAGAATCCTCTGGAATAAATGAACTCCAAGTTTCCTTCCAGATGCAAAGTATTATTGTTCTATAATTCTATTTTGCACAATTTCTCTCCTCAACCTACCCTGTTTACTTCCAGTTTTCAGCCACTGGAGATAGAGACAACTTTCTGTGGCTTTTGAGGCTACCCTTTGGGGCCATCTTCCCATTGGAGAAAAAAATAAAAAGCCAGTTATGCCAGGAGTCACACACTACTCATGACTCCAACTGGAAAACGAAGTAAGTCTAGTCAGCTCCCGGGGCCTTGGCCGTCTGACTCTTGGGATTCATTTTCTACCTTAATTGTCAATGGATTCAGAATACCAAGTCCCATAGCCTTTCAGGTTTCTAACCACATGGAAAATATCTTGTGGTGGAAAAATATGGGGCCCTGTGGGCCCTAATGAAAAATAGCAATTCAACAAATAATAGAGTTTTACTTCCTATTTTCCCCCTTTGAGACAGCTGGGAGTTTGTGAATCTGCACACAATGAAATTCTACAGCGAATCCCAATAGAAGGTCGGAAATGAACCTAATTCTGTTTTACCAGAATGCAACATCAGGTTCAGACATGTCCCACCAAATCCCACATTTCTTCTAAATTCATCTCTAGAGCATAGTAGCTCAAGGCTCATGTTGAAAGTTCAAGCAAATTGCCCCACAAGGGCCAATATCTAACACATACTACACTGTTATCATTCAACAAGAGGCTGATTCCACAAGAAAATTCAGAGTTACGTGTACAGAGCTTTATCATACCTGAAGTCATTTCTCAATCTTTAAGGATCAGCGAAAGGCAATACTAGATGTTCTCACTTAATCTTTGCTCATTACTGACGAAGATGCCTCGGGTCAGTTTCACAGCAGCCGGAGAGGCAGGGTGTCTTGGAAGTACAATGTAGGTGGATGACCTCTGAGCAATCTGTTCTGATAGCTGGGCCTTTGTAAATGGCCTAAAATTATGATGCTTTCTCCGTGTCTGCTGCTGCCCACACGTGCACCATGAATCAAGGGACAATCACTTCATATGCCAGAGTGACAGCAATGAATATTAATCACAAAGAAATGGAACAAACAGTGACCGTGCTCAATTTCTGAACAGCATACTACAAATGGAAATAATCCTGAAAGTTTTGAAGAGAAAACACCACGGTAACTCTTTTTCCTACTCTAACTGATGTTATTTGAATTATGGGAGGAACATACAAATGCAAAAATGAGATTTCTATTGTCCGAATAGATTTTGTTTGCTGTGACTTTTAAAATCGGATCTTTAAAATGTTTTCTCTTTACCCCAGTATAATGGTCTGTACTTGATGAGTAATAACTCAAAAACTAACATCCTGCCATAGATGAATGGTGTCCACTTCTGCCCATGCCTTTTTCTTCCGGCCAGAAGACTACATTTTGATACTGCTATTTGCTTCTTTACAGAATATTCTTTTGTGTATTATCTGTCACTTTCCTCCAAATGTCAGTTTGTCAGGAGTTCAGCTGGAACTGCAGACCAGATTGTTTCTTTGGACATGATTAAGAATAGGAAATCAATGCCCTGCCAAGTGTCCAAGGGCTGCCAGACAGTGATGGTCTCTGGTGAGTTATGAGGCATAGAGAATGAGTTATGAGGCATAGAGAACAGGTTAATGGGGTGAACTCTTTAATTTACGGCGTCCTAAGGTAACTGACTTCTTAATATCTTTAGCGGGATGCCAAAAAGAAAAAAAAAAAAGACCACAACCAAAACAAACCCATGTATTTCTGAATGCACACATTAAGGTAAATTTTTTTGATTTTTTTTTTTTTTTTTTTTTTTTTTTTTTTTTTGCAGTACGCGGGTCTCTCACTGCTGTGGCCTCTCCCGTTGCGGAGCACAGGCTCCGGACGCGCAGGCTCAGCGGCCACGGCTCACGGGCCCAGCCCCTCTGCGGTATGTGGGATCTTCCCGGACCGGGGCACGAGCCCGTGTCCCCTGCATCGGCAGGCGGACTCTCAACCACTGCGCCACCAGGGAAGCCCAAGGTAAATTTATAGACAATTGGATGGATACACCCAAAACTGAAGAGTGTGGTTACATCTGGGGAGGAGGGTGAGACTGAGTGCTGGTCAAGGGAGATATTAGTTCCCTCTTTCCTGTTTGAGGTTTTTGGAGTAAGAATGTATTCCTGCACTATTGTCAAAATTAAAAATAAATAAAACATGTAACAATTTCATTAATGACTGAAAAACTGAAGCCGAGGCTGGATTGCACTCTGCACCAGGAACTGACATTCTTCCTTGAGTGCTGGGAGGAGAGCCCATGTCGCCTCCTTTTGTCTCTTTTTACTTCTCCTCCTCCAGTTCTGGTGCGCTGTGTGAAAGCACTGCTCACACCCCCCCAATGAATTTAATATCGAACCTCTCAAGGCATTCATCGCACTTGCTAACCCCTTTGTGAGCCACTTCACCCATGCCTCTCTGTTCAGAGGATACATATGAATAACTGGACCCTCAGGAGATTCTGATTACTGACCCCGAATGTTTTTTTTAAAAAAATAATTAATTAATTAATTAATCTTGGCTGTGTTGGGTCTTCGTTTCTGTGCGAGGGCTTTCTCTAGTTGCGGCGAGCGGGGGTCACTCTTCATCGTGGTGCGCGGGCCTCTCACTGTCGCGGCCTCTCTTGTTGCAGAGCACAGGTTCCAGACGCGCAGTCTCAGTAGTTGTGGCTCACGGGCCTAGTTGCTCCGCGGCATGTGGGATCTTCCCAGACCAGGGCTCGAACCCATGTCCCCTGCATCGGCAGGTGGACTCTCAACCACTGCGCCACCAGTCCCTGAATGTTTTAAAGCATTTAAATAGCTTGGGAAAAAAATGGTAATGTTGCTCCCAAGCATCCTGTTCTGACTTGGACGGCACTTCCCAAAGGCCAAACAAAGAACTGTCCCAGAAAACACTAAAAGATGTGGTTGATCAGCATGCGGAACCACTGGAATAAATAATATTTCCCAAACAACAAACAGCTGATAGCACTTTATTATTTAATCATCTGAAAACATCTTTAAGACTTCCCTGGTGGTGCAGTGGTTAAGAATCCGCCTGCCAGTGCAGGGGACATGAGTTCGATCCCTGGTCTGGGAAGATCCCACATCCCAAGGAGCAGCTGAGCCTGTGCACCACAACTACTGAGCCTGCACTCTAGAGCCCGTGAGCCACAACTACTTAGCCCGCACGCTGCAACTACTGAGCCCACATGCCACAACTACTGAAGCCTGTGCACTCTAGGGCCTGTGTGCTGCAACTACTGAAGCCCGCGTGCCTAGAGCCTGTGCTCCACAACAAGAGAAGCCACCGCAATGAGAAGCCTGCCCTTCGCAATGAAGATTAGCCCCCAGTCCAACGAAGAGTAGCCCCCGCTCGCTGCAACTAGAGAAAGCCTGCGTGCAGCAATGAAGACCCAATGCAGCCAAAAATAAATTAAAAAAAAAACAAACAAATTTTCACTCGTGTGTCAGATCTAAGGGTAGTGAAAGTGGCTTTGAATTAAGAGCCACACGATCTACAAGCACAATTATTTACTAGCATGATCTGGGGCAAATTAATTAGCCTTGATGTTCTTATTTACCAAACGGGGCATAATAACATCTACCATGCCTTTCTTATGGGGTTATTTGGAGGATCAGGTGTTTTGAAAATGGCCTGAAGGGTGATCAGAGGGAAGGGATATTTATTTTGCATCCTATATTTTCAAGGATGAATACAACGCTCCCTTCTTTTTACTCCTCCCTCTTAGAAAATAGGTCCTCATCCAAGCCTTAATTTTCTAGATATGACACTTTGCTTGACATCATCCTTAGTCTAATTTGAATCTTCTTGATTCTTCTCTGAATATATAAAAAAAAAAAACTAGCCGCATTTTCTAGAAACGTCAGTTTCCCAGAAAATCCTTTCAAATGTCTGCAATAAGAGCTCTCTTTATTTATTACAATGTTTGACACATAAAAGGACCCGTAGTATTTTACAGGGCTTGTGGTTAACAGTACATGAGAACTATGTCGGGGGCAGCCCATCACACGATGAGAAATTCCCTGGATCTGGAGGAAGAAGATTCCAGTGTTCACTTAGTTACTAACTAGCTATGTGCTAGTTAGTAACTAGCAGATGAGAAATCACCCAACCTCCTTGAGTGTGCTTCTCCTTACCTACACAATGGGATAAAATTTCATAGGCTTGTGGTAAGGAACAAATGAGATCAGTTTCATACAGAACGGGCGTGGCAATTTTAAAGAGTTTACAAATGTTAAGAGGAGCAGTGAAAAAAGGAATGTGTCTACCATGTGTTCTGTTCCAGTGACAGCCCACGCGATCCCTACATGTTGCAGCGTTATCCCACACTGCGTGAAAACAGATGGTATTTGTGCAGCTTGGAATCTTTAACCACAAACATCTGTTTCTGATCAAATCTATTCCTCTGCCTAAACACCTTCCCTGGTTCCCACAATCTAGAATCAAGCTGAATCTCTGTTGCCTACTATTGTCTGACTTTAAACTATCCTTCCATTAATAGACCCCATTTTTTAGTCAAAAGAAACTGCTTCTCGTGTACCTAATACTTCTTGAAATTTCCTACCTCATTGTTTATCCACCTCTTAGCACACTCTGTCCCATTTTTACATGTCACTTTACATGTCCTGGTCTTTAGGACTCAATCCAAATGCCACTCGCTTAATGATCCTTCTTTGAGTCCTGTATTCTGAAGTATTCTCTCTCTTCTTTAAAATTCCACAAAATGTTGCCATTTTATCATTTCTACCTTTTAGTGTTGTTATCTCTGCACGCAACGTATCTTCTCGATGACACTGTAAACTCGAGAGTAGAACCCAGTCTGTTTCAGCCTCATAGTAACTACACAGTGTGGGCCAAGGCACCACTTAACAGAGACTCAGCAAATGAGGAAGGCGAGAGAGAGAGAGAGAGGGCTGCATTGAGTGGATACAGATAAGAGATTATCAAAAGGAGACCCCAACTCCGTCTTTAGGAGATTGGGAACTTGAGATAAACAAGTAAAATCAGCAAATCGATGAAACTACAAAGGAGAAATGTCTAGTAATCGTTATGTAATTGTGTAGTTAAGTGCTTAAGTGCAAAAATATTTTGCCGGACTTCAAATTCACTATAGTCATACAGTTTTCACTGCTGTGTTTCACAGTAGTGTTCTGTATAGAACACTATATAGGAGTATAACCTAAAACATATAACATAATGGAGCCATTAAGTCTGTGAAATTAATTGGTTGCAAATGTCTGTCAGGGTTTGTCACTTTCCAAGGAGAGCAGGGCTAAGATAGGGAAACAGTGAGGACTTGTACCTGATTCCCTCTCCAGGGTCCCTCCCGTCTCAAAACTATAATTGGCAATGTCAGGGACAGTACTACCTGGAGATAAGAGGCTGGGCTGGATGACCTCGACAACTTCATCCTAATTTTGCAATTCTAGACCCCTGGATATTTTTCTGGCTCTCCTGAGCTATCATTAAGGATGTGTCAAAGGTATCATTTACTGGCTCTAAACAGACTCTTCAAAGGGTAAGTGTGGAAATGAAAGAAAAGCAAGAGGTGTTCCCAGTGCTTCACACACTCTGAGGCATGACAGATTCTCAATCCATGGTTTAGCTAGCATTTCACTGGGTGATCCACGAAGCACCAGGCAAAAGTGTTCCATATCTTCTCCTACAACCCTATTTATTATGCATCTCTGACAGCAGGAAATGATGCTATGTGCTCAAAAAGATTCCCTACCCCTCTATCCATCTTACACTTTAAGAAACTTTCTGTTACTGATTTCCATACACATCCACAGCGCTCCTTCCTGGAATCCTAAGAGGGTCTGCTCTCAGGTGAAAAGGTGCTCTGAGGGCTCTGTCCGGGGATAGTGGGAATAAATTTGGATCCCACACTTGTAGCAGAGGAGGGTGTTAAGGACAGACTGGTTCCTATCTCAGCTCCCCAGGCAAGAAAAATAATGGAATAGGAATCACATAATCACAGGGTTTCTTATATTTTTATCAATTGGAATATATTTATATTCTGCATGTTTAAAAAAAAAAAAGAGAGAGAGAAAGATTTGATATGGCTTCATTCAGCAAACACTGTGCCAGGCTCAGATGCTTGGCTAGGCAACAGAATGGAGAAAAGCATACTTCCTCTAAAGCTGCACCCTTTCTTGGTCTGAGGATAAGATTTTGGTTCTGAAATAGCTGAGAGAGACAGGGCTAAAATAACTTGCATTTCTTGATGTTTTGTTAAGTCTTCTTATTTCTCACTTGTGGATTTGTTGGTTGGGGAACCTTAGCTTCATCAGGATGAAGCTAATATTCCCCTTGGTGAAAACAAGAGGTGCTACCAGGTGACTGATTGGAATCTGTGGCCAGTTCTTTTTTTTTTTTTTTTTTTTTTTTTTTGCGGTACGCGGGCGGTCTCACTGCTGTGGCCTCTCCCGTTGCGGAGCACAGGCTCCGGACGTGCAGGCTCAGCGGCCATGGCTCACGGGCCCAGCCGCTCCGCGGCATGTGGGATCTTCCCGGACCGGGGCACGAACCCGTATCCCCTGCATTGGCAGGTGGACTCTCAACCACTGCGCCACCAGGGAAGCCCTGTGGCCAGTTCTATCCAAGAAATGCCATCCATGCCTGTGCACATATGGCACCGAATTCCTTCTCCTCTACCAATGTACCTCTATCAACTCAAAAGAAGCCGACCTCTAAATAACCCTGCCTGAGTACATTCTTTCTGCACTGAATATATTATTGTATACATATGCACCTGTCCTTTTGCACTGACTTTATGGGCTATGCATGGTATTATTTCCTGGGTACTTTGATACAATTTTCACAGGGAAAACAAATGGGTTTCTGGGTACATATGCAGAGCTCCATGAATTCAAATGTGAGATAAAGGAGACTGATTTATTCCCCTCATCCTAGCTGGCTCTTCTTACCTAGTTTCAACCTTTGTCCCTAGAATTGGAAAGGATTCTTTTTTTTTTTTTGACTTTGCAACTTTTATTTGCTCTTTCAGCTAGAAGAACAATCAAAACACATAAGTCAAAAAGATGTGGCTACATTAAAAAAACAAATTTATGACATCAATGGTAAGAATTACCTTTTTACTTACGGTAATATATTTCCTATTAGACTACTGTTTTCCTAAATAAAATCATGCTATGAGTTCAGTGCTCCAGGAATAAAAGCTTAAAGAGAAATTAGTACTAAAGTTAGAGAATCTTCGAAATAGCTCCGACTAAAGGTATTATATTTATGGTAGGCTTTCCCCCTCAATGATACCTACTGTAAATGCTTTTATTTATTTTTTACTCAAAGCAATAATGGCGTGGCCTTTACAGTTTAAATAGTTAACCCCTGCATTCTTTTTGTTTGTTTTTTTGTCTTTTTGTTTTTGTTTTGCGGTATGCGGGCCTCTCACTGTCGTGGCCTCTCCCGTTGAGGAGCACAGGCTCCGGACGTGCAGGCTCAGCGGCCATGGCTCACGGGCCCAGCTGCTCCGCGGCATGTGGGATCTTCCCGGACCGGGGCACGAACCCGTGTCCCCTGCATCGGCAGGCGGGCTCCCAACAACTGCGCCACCAGGGAAGCCCAACCCCTGCATTCTTATAACATCAACTCTGATCTGTTTTCCTGGCTTTGCAAGATGAGGTATTATTGCTATGCCCAACCTTCCTCTTTCGTTCCCTTTTCCATCTTCTGCTGACCACATCTTTAGTATTTCTGTTGCCCAAACTGATAATGTCTACATCTGTTACATTATCGTCAATTTTCTTTATCTTGTTTTCAGGTTGACTCTAAAAGTTGAAAGCCAATAACAAACATTTCCTTTATTAAGACTCTAATGCAGAGCCAGGAAGTGAGCTAGAGTGAACTAGAATTGCATTTCTTTCTCTCCACTCATGATTGATCCCTGGGCCACACGAAAGAGAAGGTCCCCTGGTTTGTGGTCAGATGAATCCCCTTATGCACTACCCGTTCCAGGTTTGGCTACCTCTTAGTTGGTTCTGTGTTTGAATCCTGCCTGGACAGGTTCTTGAATTGGCTTTTTATCGGGTAGGTTCCCTGCCGGCTCGGCAGCACCACTCTTTCTACCGAGGTCACCTCCTCTGGAAAGCTCCCTGTGATGCCCCCGAGAAAACCTGCTTCATTTTCTCCTCTGCATGTAATACTTACTTTTCAAATGAGCCTTATCGCATTGTTTTGCTTTGTTTTCTGGTGATTTACCTTTTTCTTATCCCCCACTAGATTACAAACTCTTTAAAGGGAAGGAACATGTTTACCTACCTGTGTTCCTACTGATTGGCACATAGGGGGTTCACTCATATTTGTTACATTTAATTTGAAAATAAAACTCTAAAGATTACCTTGAAAATCTTTAAGGTTTTTTTTCAGTTGATGCAAAAGATGTGTGAGGGATATGGCTGGTTGGCTCTTTAAGAAGACTGAATACACGAACTTTCCTCAAAAACATTTAGACATCCAAGAAAGTGATCTTATATAAATGTATAGTATATGATATGTACAGAAAATGACCTCAAGGAAAATACTAAAAGTGATTATCTCTGGGAGATGAGGTTATAGGTCATTTTTCTAAATACTGCAATGTAATATGGTGAATATGTATTATTGATATAATAAAGATGATAAATAGTAGTCAGAAGACAGATATGAGGTCTTCCCATCAGTCTCCATCTACTTGCTATGAATACTAACAATTGAAGCAGGACATTCAAAAAATTAGTTCATCTAATTCCAATACTGCATGATGGGATGCTTAGAGATAACACTTTAATACAGAATTGACTGGTCCTAGGAAGGAAGTTATAAAGTGGCACAAACATGACACAGTTTTGGCAGTTGAGATCCTTGAAGCTTATAAATTTGACATGGAGTCCTCTCATTCCCACTTTTCTTCTCATCTTCAATTTCTTAAAACCTGAATTGCAGTGACTTGTATACATGTTCATTGATTCTTCTGAATCAGTGGGCTTCTAACTTTTTTAACCGTTTTTTACAGAAATAAAAACATTCTACCTGGTGATTCAGTGCACACACATACGCATTCTACCGAGAATGAATTTCGTGTGACAATATCCTCACTTTGTGGGAGGTGTTCTGATGCGTTCTATTCTACGCTATCCTAAATAAATAAAAATGCTCCTCCGAATCTACTAAGTTGATTTCATGACTCGAAATGTGAAAACCACTGTTTGAAACTCTAAGGACTTTGAGAACCAGTCTTTATTCATCTCTGTCTCGTACGGTGCCTTCACACATAGAAGAAAGTCAAGAAATGTGGTTACATAAATATTTTTTCCTGAGTAAAAAGAATACTCTCTTGGACAGCACTACCCAAAAACCATCTTTTGATTTCTCTCCCTGTGTTTTGTGTGGTGCAGAGAACATAGTGGGAGCTGGACAGTCGCTTGCTGAATGGCCACAGAAATGTAGAAAAGATTCATGCTTTAAGGTCTTCATTGAAGGAAGGAATAGGAAAAAAAAAGGGAAGAAAGGCAGAGTTAGCTCTGTTCATTTTCAAACAAAAGGCATAGGAATAAGCTGGCATGGAGAATCCAGGAAGACTGAAGATCTGCCGAGTTTCATGTTGGCCCATGAGAGCTCCATGTGATTTATATTTTATCATTGCTAGACAAAACATTGCTAGCAGGGAAACACGTTAAATCAAAATGGCAATTTAAGGTGAAAGGGTAATTCTCCCTTGATCCCCAGCCCTACCACCTGAATCTTCACCAGATACGGCCTCTAACATCTCCAAGTAATGAAAGCAAACTAATTTGCCAGGAACCAAAGCTTGCCCATCTCTTCATTTGCTTTTCCTATAGCATTGACTTTAAATACACAACCGTGTGTACATGTTAAACTTTAGCCTAAAAAGATTATTTTAAGAACCTTTCCCTAATGGATCTTATTCAAGCTATACGCAACGAGTGTCATTGAGAACTTGCTCCATATCAGGCATAGTGCTAGATAGCATGAAAGTTAAGTGAAACCTGACCAGATCTCAGCCTATTTGGTGCAGGCAGCCATGTACACAGTAAGCTTTGCTATAGTATTTCAAGCATCAGACCATAGATCTGAGTAAAGAGCTGTGGATACACAGAAAGAAAGTCTCCTGTTATGCCGAGAGTGAGAGGTAGAGTACAGGGGGAGGACTTAACAGAGGAGGTGACATTTGAGCAGGTCTTTAAAGATGGAATGGGAATTTCCAGAAGTCGAAGGGTAAGGGGCATTCAGGTTAGTGGGGACTACATGAACTTGGCTGCCAGGAGCAGGTAAGTCTAGGATGCTTTAGGGATTGCTAAGTGGCTGGGTGTTTTTGTTGCTTAAAGGTTTATGGTTGAACAGGAAGAAGCTGATATCCAGTTGAGAAAAAAACTAGCGTATCATGGTAGGCAGTTGGGTATTTACTGAGCATTTCAACAAGTACCACTGTGTTTATTCTTTAATTGTTGAGTGTGTGCAAAGCTTGTCCTCCTTAGTGTTTGTGATGTGGAATTATATAGCTGGAAGGAAACTCACGTTATTTACCCCCAAACCACTAATTTTATACATGAAGAAACAGAAATGTAAGTCATTTGGTTAAAAGGGTCTTTTCCCAAGGATTGGAGAAAATTCAGCCCATTTGCATATAGATAGAAAGCAATCTTCCTGCTGCTGTTGTATAGACTGGCACTTAGTCAAAAAGAAAAACAGCTCACTGTTTATTTAAATTGAGCAGGAAGGAAGTACAGGAGCAGGTGGGTGGACCCGATAATCTCACTATTCAGGGCACAGAGGAATTTAGTGTAAAGGTAGTTTTGATTTGGACACCTTCCAAGGGAACTGAGCTACAGAAGTACCAGGAGGACTCAGTAATGAGGCAGTTTTATGCCAAAAGTAATCACAAGGCAGAGCCTCTGGACCCCACCAGGGTGTCTTTTAATTCAGTTACGAACAGCACACATAGAAGGTCTTCCCCTCTTTCGGGATTTAAAAGAAAATTCTCCCTAGTTAGTGAATAGGAATTCCTCGGTTGGTAACAAGAAATTCTGGGGTAGAGGCCGCTCCATGAATAATACCCTGAGTCTAAGTGTATCAGCCTCCTTTGATGGGTCTTGTCTCGACCTCCTCTGGGATGTAGATCATAAGATACTGTGACCCCAGAAGAGGCTCTGAGAAGTCAATGCCTGAAGGATTTTGAGAAACCTCTCCTCTCAGGGGCTAGTTCTTGACTTCCATGGACATTAAACTCTGGCCTGTGGGGCCCCATCTTAAGCACAGACCATATTCATCCTAGTGATAGGACAGGCCTGGGTGTCTTTGCATGCGCAATCAGAAAGCCTGCTGAGAAAGATCTCATCCCGAAGGAGGACAGAGTCAAGGTAATAAGCTCAATCCAAGGAAAAAGCTTCACTTTCAAGGGGAGGGACTGAGTCATTTAATTCTGGCTCAGTCCCAGCCCAGTTGCACAAGGAAGGTGGACCCCAAATCAGGTCAATATGAGAGCAGAGTGCACGAACTCTCTGGGAGAATTAAGCCACAAGGCTTTGTAGCTTAAGCAATTGTGCCCTGCACGATGGACCCAGTGGCAGTGTCCCTGTTGCTCAAGAAGGCCAGGGTGCCCTCTTAGCATGCTGTAATAAGGAATAGATCCAGTGGAGGGTTTCTAAATGTCCAAGAATGAAGACAAATGCTAGGGATTTTTGCAAAGGAAAAAATAATTCAAAGATGAACAAGGAGCCACGGAAATCCAGATGTCCTCACAGGCAGCACAGACACCAATAATCATTTGTTTTTCACATGATGTGGCACCTTTTGTCTCCGTTTGACAAAATTATAATTGAGGAACAAGAAATAGGACAAAAGGTAATTGGCTGGTAACTAACCCGTGGAAAAGCAGTTTCCTCCAGAAATCAGGAGGTTGGCATTACAACGGAGCGACCACACAGATTCAAACGCAGCAGTTTTCTCTAAGTGATTTTACCCTAAAACGTTAAGTGACACATTCTGTCCTAGACCTCAAGCAGGTAGAGTTAATTTTTTCCCTCATTTCCATAAAGGTCACGAGCCAAAAAATGAGCATGACAGCTGAGGCAAAAACGTAACGCCGTAAATACACAGAGAAAGCATATCACATAAAGAATGCTAATGCCCATTTGCTTTGGGGGAAGGATGCTTCTAAGAGGAAAAAAAAGTCTAGCTACTTAAAAAGTCTTACTGCTTATTCCTGATCAAATATAAAAATATCGCTTTCAATCTGTATTGCTGATTTCATCACATGGTACTTAGTAAATTATGTCCCCAGGATGCTGCTGGCAAAGAGTGCTCCCCATCCCACAGGTGGGCTTTTGCTCCAGGTCAGGGCACCTCCAGACCTCACCTTTGCTTCTGGACTTCTGACTTAATTTTCAGAGAATGGATATTTGCCAGGCTAACTTTGTAATGATCAATTATCCCCTTCCTTGGGACTCTCAGCAGTTCTATAATCTCTCTGATACTCCTTCTATATTGGCGACAAAATTGTGGAGGATGAGTTCTCATTTTTCTGCTCATATTTGTTGAAATTGCCAGAACGCTTACCATCACAGACAGGAATAGCAACATATTTTAAAAATTCATATACAAGGAAAAACAGTTCCTTCAGGTATTCTGATAGTGTATCTGTTCCCTCAAGTCGGTCAAGAGGGTATTTATACAGCGCTTGATGCCAAAAGGCTTTGTTGAAGGAGTGAACCTCAGAGACCAGCAGCTTCCTGCTTCCTTTCCTGGTGCATCCAGGACCTGGGGTGTAACCACGTCTGAATTGCACCCTTCAAATAAATCGCTCACGGGGAATCCAAGGATTACAGATGGAAGGAAGGCTTAGAAAGCATCTGACTCAGTATCTTCCATTTAGAGTTGAGAAAATGCAGAGATTAACCATCTCCTCCAACAGTCTCTGGCCACTATGTAGTGTTTTGGGACCAAGCCCCTTATTCCCACTCCTGGTCGGGAGCTATGCTGCTTTTACCCAGCTCTCTGGGTGACAGGCGATGGAAAAGGAAATAAGGCAACATTGTATAGCTCTGCCTCTCTTAAATGGGCTTTTAGAATACAAAGCCCGCATTAAAAAAACAACACCAAACACAAAGAGAGACAATTGAGAAAAACTCCTCATGAAATGAATAGGGGAATTTTCTGTCTCCTCAGTCAACTGGTACTAGATGTTCTGAAATAGAGACAGAGGAAACACCAAACGAAAACACAGTAGTTTCAGGGTGGTGAGAGGCTACAGAGTGGTCCTGCGGAGACCATGTGCTGGCAGTGCCCACCCCCCAGGGACGGCATCTGTCCCCCATTGCCCACATGAGTCACCATTTATGGCCTCATTTTCTTAGAAGCAACTCTCATCCAAGCGTGGTCCACTGACACATTTCATTTCTGAATCTTGTGGACATCATGTTAAATATTACATACGCTGCTTTAAATTAAGCACGTTTTGACTGAGGGTGAAGGATAAAGAATGTAATGTATTTTCCAGCACTTTACATACATTATCTCTTTTAAACCTTACAACCACCTCAAGAAGTACATATTTTAATGTTTATGTGACAGATGTAGGACTAGAAACTCAGAATCTCCCCAAATACATGGAGCCAATAAATAAGCAGGATGGGATTAACTGAGTTCTTTCTGATTTGAAAATTCATGGTACTTTAAAAGGCACATTTCACAGTCTGTCTTAAATCACAGTTCCAGGGCATGGGTATCATTTTATCATTAAAAAGAATTCTTGAAAAGAGACACAGAGATTTTAAATATTAAGCCTTTTTCAAATTCTTTAAAAGGAAGGGTACAGTATTTGAGCAGGGTAAAGGAATGATTAATATCAAGAAGTCCTATTCAGCTTGTCCATGTGTCAAGGCAATGCCCTGAGTGCCTATCAGACATGAATTCATTTGATCCTCAATCCTGTGAGGGAAGTACTGTTGTTATCTTCTTTTTAGAGATGAGCAAACTGAACACAGAGAGGTTGAGTAATTTGCTCAAGATCACACAGCTAGTAAGCAGCAGAGCTGGGTTTGAAATCCATGAGGTCAGGCCCTACAGATCCTGCTTTAACCATTCTGTTGGCTGCCTTTCCCAGTCCTCCCCAACCTGCATGCAGACAAGGCAGGTTGGAGAGTTTTAAGAAAGGCTGGTATGAGAAGAAACACCAAAGACTGATATACTGAAATTGATATGAAAATAAATGCTTCTTAAATATGGAAAGTAAAACACTATACTAGATAGCAGGTGTTTTTGAACCTCAGGGTTGCTGGAATAACTCTTGACCTCAATGGAAACTAAGCTAATCAAGTTTGAAAGTTCTAAAATTCCTTGGTGAGCAGAAAAAGGAAGAGAGAAAGAAAGAAAGAGAGAGGGAGAGAAAGGAAAGAGGGAGGGAGGGAGGGAGGGAAGGAAGGAAGGAAGGAAGGGGGAGGAAGGGAAGGAAGAAAGGGAAAGAAAGAGAAAATAAGGAAGGAAAGAAGGAAAGAAAGGGAGGAAGGAAAGAAAGATGGGAAGTAAGGATGAAGGGAAAGGAGAAAGGGGGAGGGAGGGAAGAAAGAGAGGGAAAGAAAGAGACAAGAAGGAAGGAAAGAAGGAAAGAAAGAGAGGAAGGAAGGAAAGACGGGAAGGAAGGAAGAAGGGAAGGAAGAAGGGAAGGAAGGGAGGGAGGAAGGGAGAAAGAGAGAGAGAGAAAGAAAGAAAGAAAGAAAGAAAAAGAACTTAAACTAGGCTTTAGAGCAACAGTTGCCATACCTTCTGGTAGGAGAGTCACACAGATTCTCAGAGGCAGCAATTTTTCTTACCTTATAATTAAAGAAGGTGAGGCTCAGAGAGGCCAAGATTCCCACTGCTGAAATTAGATTTAGAACTGCTAGTTCCACACACAGCTACAGTTAAACAATCCAATTCACCACACAGATTCATTTCTTTCACAAAAGGATAGAAATAAGTTCAAACCAAAACAGACAACAACAAAAACAAAAGCAAGCCAACATAAAGGACATTTCAAGAAAGCAAGTCTCTGCATACCTGTTGTGGGAAATCACACTTATCTTCTTGCCCCACGGAATCTACACCAGCATCTATTACCCTTAGTACCTCCAGCCTATCGGCAGGTCCCTGTAGCTCCACTTCAAATATGTCGAGAATCTTAGTCCAAGCCGTGATCAACTCACACAACAGTCTCCTGAGTTGTCTGCTTCTTCCATCTTGGGCCTCCTGCCATCCATTATATTGACAGCAGCCAGAGGGGCACTTGTAAAACATAAAACATCTCACTCCTCAGCATAAAATCCCTCCAATCTTTTCCTATTACTTAGAGCAAAATCCAAACCCATGTTACAGCTCCCAGTTACCTTCCTGAATTTCTCTTACCCACCTGCCAAACAGCCTCCACGCTGCTCCATGAACACTCCAAACACGCTCCCACCTCAGGGCCTTTGCATCACCTGTCCTCTTTCCTGAACTAGTCTATTCCCAGAGAGCAGCATGACGTCATTCAGTTCCTTACTCAAATGTCACTGCATCAGAGCCCACTCCTGGCTACACTAAATAAGCCATCTTCTTCATGCTATGCCCTCCAGAACCATTTTCCTTCAAGACAATTGTTGCCCCATAACATTATGTGTGTGTATGTGTGTGTATTTGTTTTTTCTAATGGAAACACAAGCTCCATGAGAGCAGGGACTTTAATTCATCACTGCATCCTTTGTGTCTAGAACAATGCCTGAAACATAATAGATGCTTAATAAAAATGTGTTTGATGAGGAATGAATAATTTATGATCATAACAGTAAATCTGAAATGCAAAGAAAAAATTAAATTATCTCCCACATATTCTAAAAGAATTATATGGTGCACTTTATAATGTTCTCTTATTTAAAGCACATTAAAATTATCCTAGCATTTACTACTTAGGTACCATAAAAATCTTTGCAGTTCAATGTGATATACTGCCGAAAATTTATGGTCAATTGAGGTTTTACTGTTAGGTGGAAATTATGTTGAATTTTTTAGTGGGTTAAATTTGTACTTAAAAACTTTTCTTATTCTCTATGTATAGCGAAATTTATGATGGCTACTAGGTTTATGCAATCACTTAGGGAAAATAATATGAGAAATAGCTAATATTTATGGAGGCACGCTATTATAGGCTCTGGTCTAAACCTTTTACCTGTTCTAATTCATTTAATCCTTAAAAAAAAATCTCTGAGGTAGGAATTATTACTACCTCCAATTTACCAATGAGGACCCTGAAATACAGAGAGTTAAAGTATCCTAATGGAGGCCACAGGGCTCATTAGCAGTGGAGCCAGGGTACAAATGACAATGTCTTCACGCTTCTATTTAGTCATCATTTTTAATTTAAAAAGCACCTTTTATTTAGCTACAGCGTATCAGGCATCGAGTCAAGTAGCAAGGATGCAACACAATGATGTAACCCCTACTGTCACACGGAACAGGGGAGTGGACAGGACGCCAGGTTGCCCGAGAGGCCAAGCCCACCTGGGGTTATGGGAACAGGGACTCTTCGCTGGGCACAGAGTTAGTCCCTTCTCCATTGTAATTTCCATGTTAATGGTGGGGTCATTAAGCACCGTGGAGTGATACAGGTTCTCCCACTTCGTCCCTTAGAGTCTTCTACTGAACGCAGAGAAGAAAGGGGCTATTTCAGTAATAAGTTGCCTGAGCCTTGCTGTTTGGTTCTGTGGGTGGCCTTGAATCTGTAACTTTGCAGTGTGCCACTCTTGCTGCACTTCAGCCAGGTTTTTCTTGACATCTGAAGAGGCAGTGTCTCTAGAGAGTATATTTTTGTATTCCTCCATATGCTGCTTTTTGTCTCCTCACATATATTGCCAATAAAACTTGCGAGTTCCACCACAGGCCAGCTCTGCAACTTGCGTTTAGTGTTGGCCCGGGAAGAAATATATTATTATTATTTCCATTGGTTCATGTCTTTCCCTCTATTGTGGAAATGCGATTTTCTTGCATTTCCCCTCAATATATTGATGCACTTTCTCTCATCTGATTTCACTCATTTTTTATTTTTTTTTTTTTAATGTAGACCATTTTTAAAGTCTTCATTGAATTTGTTACAATAGTGCTTCCGTTTTATGTTTGGGTTTTTGGCCGTGAGGCATGTGGGATCTTAGATCCCTGACCAGGGATCGAACCTGCACCCCCTGCACTGGAAGGCACAGTCTTAGCCACTGGACCACCAGGGAAGTCCCTTCACTCATGCATCTTATATGTCTCACAGGTTTCTTTTATTGATGACGGTGTTTGCTTCCACCCTGTTTCAAAAATGTATTTAATAAAGTGTCCTGCTTCTGTATTTATCTCAAAGCTTTTCTACTGATTACTTTACCTGATTCTTTTCATTTTTCCAATGCTGTGGATTAACATAATTTTTTTTTTCTTGTTTGGCTCTTTGCCACAGTCCTCTCCCTAAATATCTGCTCCATTGACCTTGGTTTAATCATACTATGACTGTTGCATGACACTGAAACCAGAGGAAGGACAGACACACTTTGATGTTGAAGAAGTTTCTCTCTGTCTCAGGTGGTGGCATTTTGCAATCATATTTATTATGCCTATTGAGCATATTTGTTTATCTTATGTTTTCAGTGTCTAGAGAACATTACAAATGACATCAGCATTATAGGATAGCAGAAGAGTCCCATTCACAAATGAGTGGGGTGGGGGAATGAGCATGAGTAATTTTTATTTTTATTTATTTTATTATTATTTTTTTTTTGCGGTATGCGGGCCTCTCACTGTTGTGGCCTCTCCCGTTGCGGAGCACAGGCTCCGGACGCGCAGGCTCAGCGGCCATGGCTCACGGGCCCAGCCGCTCCGCGGCATGTGGGATCCTCCCGGACCGGGGCACGAACCCGTGTCCCCTGCATCGGCAGGCGGACTCCCAACCACTGAGCCACCAGGGAAGCCCTCAACAATTTTTAAGTGTACGTATAGTTGATTGGTATTAAGTACCTTCACACTGTTGGGCAACCATCATCCATCTCAAGAACTCTTTCCATCTTGCAAAACTGAACTTTGTACCCATGAAACAATAACTCTCCGTTCCCCACTCTCCCTGGCACCTGACAAGCAGCTACCATTTTACTTCCTCTGTCTATGAGTTTGACTCCTCTAGGTCCCTTATATTAGTGGAATCATAAAGTATTTGCCCTTTGGTGACTGACTTATTTCACACAGCATAATGTCCTCAAAGTTCATCCACGATGCAGCATGTATCAGAATTCCCTTCCTTTTTAAGGCTGAATAATTTTCACTGTATGGATACACCACATTTTGTTTTTCCATTCATCTGTCCATGGACACTTAGGTTGCTTCTTCCCTTTGAGTACTGTGACCACGGCTGCCGTGAACATGGGTGTGCAAGTATCTCTTCAGAGTGTGTGCAATTTTAAAAGGCTTAAAGTCACAGAGTAACACAGATATAGAATGAGAACTGTGCACAAGTGCTTAAGTTTACCGTGGAGAGCATTTAACGTCAGATGGGACCTCTGCAGAAGAGGGAACTGTTGAGTGGCACTCTCAAGGTGGCAAGAGTGTGAAAGCAGTACTCAGGGAGGGCACTGGGCCCATTACTATCGTGCACAGAATAATCACAAACGTTGAGAAACGAGTGACGTGGGGGGTAAAATGCAGGTGGGACAGTGTCTAGGCTAGAACATACAGTACTGGCCAGAATAAATGAGGAGAATGCTATGCAATTGATATAAAACATTAAACACCATGATTTTCATGTTTCTGCAAAGAAATCATGACAATGAGAAAGTGAGTTTCTTAGAACTGAAGAGCTATGCATTGGATTGTACGTCCCTTGAGGGCAGGCCTAGCCCACAACTGTGACCCAATGCCCAGCAAACAGTACCTGCACTGGCACCCAGGGGCACTCAGTAAACATCTGTCAAATACATGTATAAGTGATCTCCTCCAGGCACCTCATGCTCATACAACTGCAAAAGATGCTTGCTGCTGATGAAGATGGGCTAAAAGAGAATGCTGTTGTTGCTGATTTTATCTGGAGGAATTAGGGCTGACTGGCATAGCTCTAAGAAATAACAAAGGTATTGGATCTGAAACATATTAAGAAGGAAGAATCTGTGAGACAAAAATGCTAGAACTCTTTGGCTAGGATTTTGTTTATATCTATTGTCAATACTCAAATGTGTTAGTTTGTTCTAAGTTACTTTAACTTTCTATAACCAATGGGTATTAACAAGTTGTTAATTTCTTTCCCTCTGCTGAGTGTGTTCCCAATCACTACATTTCTTTTGCAAGGCTCGCCTATAGTCAATATTTTCTTATTAAGATACTTGTCATCCTAAAGGATACAGAAGCAGAAACAGACTCACAGACATAGAAAACAAACTTATGGTTACCAAAAGGGAAAGGGGTTGGGGAGGGATAAATTAGGAGTTTGGGATTAGCAGATACAAACTACTAAGTATAAAATAGATAAGATAAACAACAAGGTCCTACTGTACAGCACAGGGAACTATATTCAATATCCTGTAATAACCATAATGGAAAAGAATATGAAAAAAGAATTATATATATATATATATATATATATTTGAATCACTTTGCTGTACACCTGAAACTAACACAACATTGTAAATCACCTATACTTCAGTTAAGAATAAAAAAGGAACACAAACATGATTCTAATTAATGGTTATGCTTATTTTGTTATATTAGACTAGTCTATCTTTACTTCTTCCGGGGTGGAAAAAAAAGAAACAATGCATTCATTAATTATCTTCTGTTTATGCACAAACAGTAGAGGTTTTATTTTTTTTCCCCTAAATGTGATTACGTGCCAGCAATAAATGGATGTGACTGGCACTGCACTAGAATTGAATGCTGGGATTTGATGGTTTTACGTGTTAAGCCAGGGAAGAAAATTTAGTCTACACTTCCATGTTGGAAACGCCCTGGCTGAAGGCACTGAGTCCACCTTGTGTATTCTTGGGTCCTAAATGGAACATGATAAATATGTTTGCTGACTATTTCTAGCACATATCATCCTCAGCGTGGTGTTATTGGTAATGAAATTATAAGGTTTTCCAATCCTAGACTCAGGATATAAAACGAATGTTTTACAGACTTGAGGTTGCCAAGGGGGAGAGGGGTGGGGGAGGGAAGGGTTGGGAGTTTGGGGTTAGCAGATGCAAACTAGTATATATGAAATGGATAAAAAACAAGGCCCTAGTGTATAGCACAGGGAACTATATTCAATATCTTGTAATAAACTATAACGGAAAAGAATATGAAGAGGAATATATCCATGTATAACTGAATCACTTTGCTGTGCAGAAGAAATTATTACAACATGGTAAATCAACTATACTTCAATAAAATATATTTTAAAAAAACAGACGATTTAGACTCTAAAGATCAAAGATAGTTAATAAATATGCCAAGAGAAACTGCAGTGAAACGAGGCATCGCCAGCGTGGGCTGGAGGCACCAACCCTGGTCTGGCCTTCTGTGTCTGGGTAGCAGACAGCCACGCACATGCCGAGGAGGCGCCGGCCCAGGCACGCAGGGGCCCCTCCAGCTACTCTCAACATTTATTATTCGGGAGCTGTGTTCTTTAGGTGTTTGTGAAAGGTCAACGTCTAATCTGGTTCCGCCCACAGCTGCACAGTTATAGTTTCCTTCACCGCATTTGCCCTCTTTTAGTATCATTTGACATTCTCTCTGCCTGGCAGTCTTCTCTTTAATTCCTTTTGGAAAACTATTTTTTCCCTAGTTTGTCATTTTACTTAAAAAATGTGTTCTGGAGTTGTCTGCTTTTTCTGTCTTTCCTATTTGAAACACCTCCCATAAACTGCTTACTTATGAGAAAAATAATTCATTTTATCAGCATCATAAAGTGATAACTGTTTTTTGAACGGTTTCTTAAAGATGACGCGGACTCATTAGTAAGTTAGTTCATGGGGAATGTTTTGAGCAATCAGTTATAGTCTCTTGACGATACTGACTTGAGGCTGAGAGGGAAGGGGGCGGGGACAAAGGCATAATGGTCCACTTGCTGGACACAGAATGCACAGAAGTGAGCGATAGCCAGGCTCTGCCTTGGGCATCACATAAGTGGTCTTCCTGGAACAAGGCTAGGGGAATTTGTCATCATCTGCTTGTCAACTTTCTTGGGAGCATTAGCTATCATTCTGCTTAAAGGGATCAGGCATGACCACGTGGTACCTGGAGGCCTTTTCTGGCTCTATTATTCCATAAGGCTGTTGCTTTTTACATTCCTAGCTTGCATGTCATTATGTCACTGATTCCAAGTCTCAGTTTCTGGAGGGGTATCACCTTATCTGCCTCCTTCATCAAGTTTTCTTAAAAATTAGAAAACATAATGTAGGACACAGTGCTTTGAAATTAGATTAGGTATAATGACAATGATCCCACTTTGGCATAAATCTGTGATGAACTTTCCACCATTGGTTTGTAATAGTTCACTCTCAAACTTCTGAGTACCTGACTAAACCATTCTTTCTGATATTAACTTCTCATCCTCCTCCTCCTTATTATTATTGTTATTTTAATTATTCTTTTTTTTGAGACCAGAGTTCTAGTCTATTTCTTTGCCATTTCATAACTGTGGGGAAACTGCAGCTGTTGGGTTTGGTTCTCCATGCATGTCCTTTTTTTCTTTTTCATTGATTGATTGATTGATTGATTGATTTTTACTGTTTCATTGCTACTCTGGGTACCTATGTTACTTAGGTAATGATGCAAACAGCGCAAATTTCCTAGGCTCCTCAAAGGCACAACTGAATGAAAAACATTTCCACGTCTCATTTTTCAGCAATGGTGTTAGCGTTGATAACACAAGTTTCACTCCTATTGATTATTTATACATATTTTTTTGCCTTGCACGTTAGGGTAAACATGGGGATAGATAATAGGAATCTTTGCTTACTAAGGTTATATAATAATTAACTTAAGTATAACTATAAAGTTACCTTCCTGGATTGATATTGAAAAGCAGGATCTGGGTCTCAGTCTAAACTTTTTCCCCTGTGTTGGCAATTTTTCTAGTTGCAAAAGTTATTTGAAGAAGTACTCACTGAGTTTCTGGAGAATAATGATTCTTCAATATACTTACATCTCATGCTGGGTAAATTATCATCACTGTACACCCACCTTTACATGTGTTGAAACAGATTCTGGTTAAACAAATGCACAGTCCCTGGAAAGTAGCAAAAAGTTTTTCTCCTGCAACTCCTGGTACTCATTTTAGGTATCCTTGTGTTAGTTTTCTATCCTGGTTTTACAAACACAAATACAAGTTATAAGACACTGTTTGGGAATCCCAGCATCAGAATTAAGTCATATGTATTGTTAGTTGGTTATAAAAGAGCAATTATTATTATTATCATTTTTTTAACTTCTTTATTGGAGTAGAATTGCTTTACAATGGTGTGTTAGTTTCTGCTTTATAATCTTTGCTAGGACAAAGAGCAATTACTAATACTTAACTGTGCTGGTGATGGTGCCATAATTTTTGAACGGCATTATCATTTAGTGGATTAGATTTCCATCCAGAAATACTTCCATTAATGTTTCTCCTCTATTACTTTTCGAAAGTTCAAAGTGCAGTTTTAGAAAACTGTATTCTGATCTTGGAATTTAAAGATTCTGTGCTTAACCTTCAATAAAGCAGTTTCAAATCTGCCCCTTTGGCATCCCACAAGGAAGTGAGCCCTGGTGTACATGTCGAGGGCACATCGACATATGCCCTCGACGTGTCTGGGAGACGGCACACATGAGGCCTGGGGCCCATCTGCACCCCTCTGCTCTTCCTCACTGACACTCCCTTGGCTCCTGGCTCTTGGTTTCTATTTCCCACCCAGCACCAGGTAGTGCAGAATGGAAGTGAGTGTCATCAGAATGTGCACCAGAATCTGGGAATATCTTGATAACTGATGCGAGTGGAGAGTCGCTTCAAGACCAGCAAGGACTCCAAGTAAAGGAATCAGAAGGCCTCCACTGCCCTGTTTTCTTGGAGACAAATCAGATTGCTCCACATACTAAAGCAGATTAACTGGGGTAGAGGATGGGACATGCTGTTGCTCTTTAGAACAAGCAGAGATCAGTGTGTATGTGACTGACTACAGACCCTAACCACAGTATCACTGAAAGAGTTGGCCGACTTTATCCAACATGATGGACACACCATAAAGTAAATAAGGCGGCTTGAATTTTAACAACAGCTGAACTACAGATGCTTTCTTCTGATTTGGGATGACCACCTGCAGCTCTTTCTGCTGTTCGCCTCCTTGGATGGTCTGGAGGCACATCATAAGATAGTAATAAGTCCACAGAAATCACCATGGGTTATGATGTTTCTAGTTTGCCTTCAGTTTAACGATGCAAGAGAATGTAAGGAGAGAAAAGAAGAAATCTCATTCAATGCCTCTGTTGTGTGAGTCCCTAATGAACAACATACACATCTAGCTGTGGCCATTTTAAAATGGCTATAGCTTTAGTGTGAGATTGTTTAAAGAAATCCATAATTGCCCCTGAAATGTAAAGCAGAAAAAGCACAATTTTGGGCCACTCGTTTTGCTGTCTCTCTTTGAAGATCAGTGAGGCATCTTCCTATTTACTGTGCTGTAGAACTACTGGTTCTTCTGGGCTTGGGGATTTAAAAATGGATTATCTGAACGCCCTGGAGGTCTTGCCCCCCTGATAAACATGGGGTGCAGCCTCGCCCGTGTCCTGGATGCCCTATGAGCACAGGGGCAGGTAGCTCTCTCTGGGGTGGCCCCTGAGACTGTGTCTAGAAATGAACTGTGAAAAGGGTGAGAGGCTGTTCCCTCTTCATTTATGAGAACCAGAAGATGACTGGCAGGGCAAAACAGCTCTTAGACACCTCTAGCCTGCTCTGTACTTCAAGCTTTACTGTAAACAACACATTAACAGGATGATGGTATTCTGATTTAGCAGCCTGACACATGTCAGAGCTCACGGTAACAGGGCTTCAGTGAGATTTTTTTCCATACACGTTTCTTCAATGAACATTTCAACATAGCAAATACTTCCCACAGTCATCTTAATGACTTTAATCTTCACACTTATCTTTTCTACAGGCTTTTGTACATGCATTTAACTTTCCAATCAACTTTCCCCGATCCTTTAAATGCGTATATATGCAGCTCAATGCCTTTAACTATCTTTCTTAACACGGCCAGAAAATAGTAGAAAATTGAGGTCAAATGCAGGCTGAGCTAGGAAGGGATTGTAGATCCATCTGTCTGCTACTCTTCTCCCTCCGAAGGAACCACAGGTCCCAAGATGATCGCTGATCTCTAGAAATATTAGAAATGTAACTGTGGAAAGTGTTGACCCAAACCCTTCCCATGCATATGATGAAGTTACTGACCACATGCCTCTCAGAGGGGTCCTAAGATGCACGCCTGCAACTGTGGGATCCATGCCCAGCAGCCTCCGTTATTCCAGGTGACACTGGCTGGAGGGCAGGGAGGGCAGATCTCCCACAGGGGCACTGCTACTCAGCTTGGCCGCGGGCTCCGGTCAGGCAGGTGCGCTGAGTGGTGGGTGGCAGAGAGGCTGACTGACATCCCTACAACATGAGGTGCCCTCAGGAGCACAGAGGACCCCGGCCATTGGGAGTCTGGCCATATGCATGACGCAAGACTGTGGCTCTCAGTCAACGGATTACATGTGAGGCAGGACTCTAGGACAAGAGGGACACATACATTTAGATTTAATAACTGGAAACCAAGGGGTTGCCAGGGGGTGGGGAGGAGCACAGGAAGGGCGAGAGTGAATATCATTTACTATGATGTGTGCTGTAAGCTGAAATGTGTAGCCACGCTGCCCCCCATTCTTACATTGAAGCCCTAACCCCCAAAGTGACCATATTTGGAGACAGTACATTTAAAGAGGTAATTAAAGTTAGATAAGGTCATAAGCGTAGGCCCCTAATACAGAAGGGACAGCAGAGATCTCTCTCTAGGCATGTGCAGAGGAAAGGGCAGTGAGGATATGATGGGCAGGTAGCCATCTGCAAACCAGGAAGAGAGATCTCACCCGAGACCAACTCTGTTGGCATCTTGATTTTGAACTTGTCCTCCTGAGACATGTGAGAGAATACATGACTGTAGCCTAAGTCACCCAGTCTGTGGCGGCCATCAGAGTAGACAGAGACAGTGTGGCAGACACCGCAGGTACTATTAGTTCATTAAATTCTCAAAACCTCTGGGTGAAGCAGGCTTTATTATCTCCGTTTTATGCATGCAGAAACAGGCTCAGAAAAAGAAAGCCATGTCTCTAATGCTCCATGGCAAGTAAGTGTCTCTTGACATTTGAACAGGGAAGGGGCATGGTAACAGCGGAGCTTGTTTTTTGACTGAATTGCAGTTCCCTGAGTCCGGAGAGGGCGGATCTCTTTATGATTTAAAGATCTGAGCTTAGAAATCAGTGCGAGCTTGTGGAAGCCAGTGGGTGGAGTAGTGGGTTTGTCGGGGGTGAGGGTGGAGGTTGTGTATGTGAGTGCTTGTGTGTTTGGGGGAGGCATCAGCTGGGAAGAGCTGGGGGAAAGTTAAGGCAGAGGAAGCCAAAGGCAGTGCCCCCAGCAGCCCGTGCGAGGCTTCTACGTGCCTTTGAAAGACTCTAGGTGGTCCCAAGGACCCAGAGGGAGCTCTGGCCCATGACGATTTCAGTGGGGCTGTGTCCTATCTTGAAAATTTCGGCAGTTCTGGAGAGGGGACCATTAGAGAATATGACTCACATCAAATTGATTGAGAAACCCCTGTTAGGAAGGGGAAGGTTAGGAGATAAAGGCTGTTCTGCAAAGACTCAGGGAAGGAGACCTTGAATGAAGAGCCTGGATTTAAGTAGGTCTTCAGGATTGAACAGGGAGCTTCCGTGATGGGCATTCCTGGTTCCCTAGAGAGGGTCACGAGTGCAGCAAATTCTTAGGTGGCACTTTCCATGTCCAAGTATTCTGCAAAGCTTTTGGCATACATCAGTTTATCTATCCTCACAAGTGCTTTTGGAAACCTGTACTAATATCCCTAAGTTTATAAAGAAAGTGAGGCACAGAGAGGCTGGATGTAGTTTCTCAGGTCACACAGCAAGTAAAGGGGCCAGGGTTTGAGCCCAGGTGGACTCACTCCCCTGTTCGTAACCACTAAATTCCACCTCCTGGTGACTTCCTGAAGAAATCCACCTGTACTTCCTGGACCAGGAGAGGGGCAGGCAGGCATGGCCAGCAAAGTTCTGAGCCTGGTATCAGAAAGGCTGACATTGACTCTTTTTCTTCCTCCACCTCTGTCTCAGTATGCCTTCCTTCAAACAGTGTCATTCACTATAGATCTTACTTATAGACTCTCGGTGTGATTAGTGAGGGAATTCTTGGAAGTTATTAATAATTCTGCTCAGGAAAACAGGATTATGTGGATTAAAAAAAAAAAAGGAGCATTCCTGCTGGAGTAGTAAAGCAAGACTGTATTAGGAAAGACCATCTCTTTGAAGCAAGGCAAACACATTCCCTTAGCCTGAATCAGCCTCATGGGAATGGGTAGCAGCAGACATCAATCATACTGAGGTGCAGCCTTTTCTGCCTTCTAGAAGCTTCTCTGCAGCCCTGTGGCTCTGCCAGCTATGAGAGCATCCAGATGGCATTAACTGGTGGGTGAATCCTCTAGATATACAACACTGGGAGGAGAGTCTGAGGGGAGAAAGCTGACTAGAAGCCTGGCTTTGTTTTTCTTGTTGCTGTTGTTTCTCTTTTCTTGTTTTTTTAATTAACCAATACAATTTTTAAATAAATGTATTTATTTTTTTGGCTGTGTTGGGTCTTCATTTCTGTGCGAGGGCTTTCTCTAGCTGCGGTGAGCGGGGGCCACTCTTCATCGCGGTGTGTGGGCCTCTCACTGTCGCGGCCTCTCTTGTTGCGGAGCACAGGCTCCAGACACTCAGGCTCAGTAGCTGTGGCTTACGGGCCCAGCTGCTCCGCGGCATGTGGGATCTTCCCAGACCAGGGCTCGAACCCGTGTCCCCTGCATTGGCAGGCAGATTCTCAACCACTGCGCCACCAGGGAAGCCTTTTTTCTTTAATTTGTTTATTTTTGGCTGCATTGGGTCTTTGTTGCTGTGCACGGGCTTTCTCTACTTGTGGCGAGCAGGGCCTACTCTTCGTTGCAGTGCGCAGGCTTCTCATTGCAGTGGCTTCTCTTGTTGCGGAGCATGGGCTCTAAGTGTATGGGCTTCAGTAGTTGTGGCACGGAGGCTCAGTAGTTGTGGCATGTGGGCTCTAGAGCGCAGGCTCAATAGTTGTGGCACATAGGCTTAGCTGCTCTGCAGCATGTGGGATCTTCCGGGACCAGGGCTCGAACCTGTGTACCCTGAACTGGCAGGCAGATTCTCAACCACTGTGCCACAGGGAAGCCCCTTTTTTGTTGTTTTTGCTTGTTTCTTTCTTTCTTTTGGCTTCCTAAATGACTCTTAGCCAAAAAGAAAAAAAAAAAAGGCCAACCAGAATGATATGTATTGATGTCTGATGAACTGTAATGACCTACTGTCCAATTTGTCATTGAGATAAAAGTGCCACATTGATTTTGCTGAAGTGCTGTCACTACACATCAATCATCTGGAGAAGAGTCAATTAAGAGTGCAATTCAGAGATACATAAAACCCGGACCAAAGGTGTAGCAGGAGACCCAGGCAACGTGTGCCTCAAGATCAAATACAGGTTTCAAGATGAAAATGTCTCCCTCCTCCTCCTGAAGTCAATTTACCTCTGTTCAATGTTCAAATAACATTTTGTTTCACATTTGATTTAATTGCCTGTAGGTTGAGCTAGACCTACCTGGTGGCAAATATTCGGGCATTTTCTTTATACTTGGGTCTATGAGCTCACTTCCTTCCACTTTTCAAATTAGTTTTTCTGAAAGATTTAAGCTTTCAGAAAGACTGTACTATATGATTGGGTTTAGTTACTGTAAGCTCTGAAGTAAGTACCATTTCAATGAAGATATGGACTTATGCATAGTATATGGAATCAGACAACAGGCAGGAGGGCTCTTAGAATGTTTTAGACAAACCTCTTCATTTTACAAATAAAGAAACTTGCTTAAAAATGGAAGAAAAGGGACTTCCCTGCTGGCACAGAGGTTAAGAATCTGCCTGCCAATGCAGGGGACATGGGTTCAAGCCCTGGTCCGGGAAGATCCCACATGCCGCAGAGCAACTAAGCCCGTGCACCACAACTACTGAGCCTGCGCTCTAGAGCCTGTGAGCCACAACTACTGAGCCCGCGTGCCACAACTACTGAAGCCCCCAGGCCTAGAGCCTGTGCTCCGCAAAAAGAGAAGCCACTGCAGTGAGAAGCCTGCACACTGCAACTAAGAGTAGCCCCCGCTTGCCGCAACTAGGGAAAAGCCTGCGTGCAGCAACGAAGACCCAATGCAGCCAAAAATAAAAATAAATTAATTAACTAAAAAAAAAAGAAATGGAAGAAAAAATTTCCACAAAACAAAGTGAAGAGAGTTGAAATATAGTCAAAGTCACATATTCCCTTGCCTGGGAGAGTCCTGAAAATGAGTACTCTCTGATTTGCGATGACAGTACAGAGGAGGGTATACATAAATCAACATAGCTACTTTCAATTTTATTCATGAACCCTTTTCTGTGGTCTTCGATTGGCAAAACTGACTTTATCTCTGCCTTCTGATAACATGATGAGGTGCTAAAATGTATAAAAGGGATCGATGGGTGGTTTGCCAGAGGAAAGAGAAAGAAAAGCAAGTACACAGTAACATGAAGGATCAGGAGGTTCAAAAAACTAAAAATAGAGTTGCCATATGATCCAGCAATCCCACTTCTGGGCATATATCTGGACAAAATTATAATTTGAAAAGATACGTGAACCCCTATGTTCACAGCAGCACTATTTACAATAGCCAAGACATGGAAGCAACTTAAATGTCCACTGACAGATGAATAGATAAAGAAGATGTGGCAGGGACTTCCCTGGGGGCACAGTGGTTAAGAATCCAACTGCCAATGCTGGGGACATGGGTTCGAGCCCTGGTCTGGGAAGATCCCACATACCACAGAGCAACTAAGCCCGTGAACCACAACTACTGAAGCCCCACGCCTAGAGTCTGTGATCCGCAATGGGAGAAGCCACCTCAATGAGAAGCCCGCACACCGCAACAAAGAGTAGCCCCCACTCGCCGCAACTAGAGAAAGCCTGCGTGCAGCAACAAAGAACCAATGCAGCCAAGAATAAATAAAATTTAAAAAAAAGAAGATGTGGTAAATACATACAATGGAATACTACTCAGCCATAAAAAAGAATGAAGTCATACCATTTGTAGCAACATGGATGGACCTAGACATGATCATACTGAGTGAACTATCAATAAGTCAGAAAGAGAAAGACAAATACCATACGATATCACTTATATGTGGAATCTAAAATATGACAAATGAACACATCCACGAAACAGAAACAGACTCACAGACACAGAGAACAGACTTGTGGTTGCCAAGGGGGAGGGGTTTGGGGGAGGGATGGATTGGGAGGTTGGGATTAGCAGATACAAACTGTTATATATAGAATGGATAAACAACAAGATCCTACTGTATAGCGCAGGGAACTACATTCGATATCCTGTGATAAACCATAATGGAAAAGAATATGAAAAAGCATACATATATATGTATAACTGAATCACTTTTTCTGTACAGCAGAAATTAACACAACATTGTAAATCAACTATACTTCAATAAAATAAAATAATAATAAAAAGAAAAGAATGAGGAGGAGCCAAAATCCTGTTCCTATCTCTGAGGCCGACTGAGTCACCCTCAGAAACCACGTGCTGTGCTGAAACACAATGCCTCATTTATAGCACTTCTGCGTGCTGCCTTCTGTCGACCCTCTTTCTCCCAAGCTCAGCCACTCATCAGCGTGCCTCATCCCTGGGATGACAGACAAATCAGCATTACAGGCAATTTCACCGACATCCATAATGCTGAAGGTGCCAGCAGGTACACATGGTAGTTACCACAGGCGAAAGGAAAACAGGTGCATTCCCCCACCCCCAGGTGGGGTTGGGGGAGGGAAAGGAAGCTTTGTGCGCTTCTGAAATTCACATTATATTTGTCTCCAGGCCCAGGCGGCTTTGATGTGACTCAAGACTATTTCTCCTATGAGTGACAAAGAGGAGAAGCAGCCAACACTGTAAAGCAGGGAAGGCTAAGTTTGCCGAGAAATAACATCAGATAAACTCTACGGTGCCTTGCTTAAATCCCATGCACAAGACTTAGATAATCCATATGTATTTTGTGATACTGAGAGGGAGAGAGAGAGAAAGAGAAAGGGAGAGAGAATGAAAGAATGAGAGAAAGAGAATCAGAAAGAGAAAGAGAAAAAGATAGAGAGCAAGAGAGAGAAAGAAACCACATACTGAACTTCATTCTCACTTTGATATTTATCATTTGACTTCTAGACCATGAGCACCTAAAGTGATTATAATCTTTCATTTAAATTTGGATTTAAACAACCAAAAAAACTCTCAGATTGGCCTTTTGAGATTATTTCATCCGTTTTTTTCCTAAGGCAAGTTAATAACTTTCACAGGATTATTGTGAAGTTGGGTGTGAATAAAAGCAAAGAACTCTGTCACTGGGAAGGCCTTCCTACAACTCTATATGCGAAAGTTGCCTTTACTTCACAGTAGAAAGAGGGCAGGTTTTAGAAGGAGATACATTGGTCTGTTACTCCACTACTTCCCAAAGAAACTTCTGCAGAAAACTAGTTCCATGAAATTTTCTTTAAAAACATGAATTTAGCTTTCCCAGCACCATTTATTGCAGACTGTCTTTCCTCCATTGTATATTCTTGACTCCTTTGTCACGGATTAATTGACCATAGGTGCGTGGGTGTATCTCTGGGCTTTCCATCCTGTTCCATTGACCTATATGTCTGTTTTTTGTGCCAGTACCATACTGTCTTGATTACTGAGCTTTGTAGTATAGTTTGAAGCCAGGGAGCCTGATTCCTCCAGCTCCATTTTTTCTTTCTCAAGACTGCTTTGGCTATTTGAGGTCTTTTGTGTTTCCATACAAATTTAAAAATTATTACGCAGCCATAAAAAAGAATGAAATAATGCCATTTGCAGCAACATGGCTGGACCTGGAGATTATCATACTAAGTGAAATAAGCCAGATAGAGAAAGACAAATATCATATGTTATCACTTACATATGGAATCTAAAAAAAATGACACAAATGAACTTACAAAACTGAAACAGACCCACAGACATAGAAAACAAACATATGGTTACCAAAGAGGAAAGAGGGGTAGTGTGTATATATATATATATATATATATCCAAATCACTGTGCTGTACACCTGAAACACGACATTGTAAATCAACTACACTTCAATTAAAAAATGAATTTAGCAAAGGATGCCCACTATATTCTCCAGTTCAGAGATTCACAATACATATCAGTATACTAATGGTCCTAAGAAGTACAACCTACACTTAAAAAGGTGGGGTGGGCAGTGTGAGAAAAAAATCTAACTTAGACTAACCAGAATTTCAAACACTTGTTTGATCAAAAAAACTTTTCTCCATGAACTAATTTTGGCAAATATTCAGTTTCTCAACTGCTTCAGCAAACAGCTTATCTCCTACTTCCCAGTCTTATTCCAAATGGAGGGGAAGGCACTGAGAAATCCCAACCAAAGGAAGTAATCGCAGCATAGCAGTTAAGTCCCCAAGGTCACATAGGTGGGAAATGCAAAAGGACTTGATGCATGTGAAATGTTTAACAACATATTCTATAATTTCTGGGAAGCTCTACCACGTACATCTTATAAGCAAACACATACATGTTTATGGAAATATTCTCCGTTTGGTAGGGGAGATTCAAACAAGTGGTTAAGGGAATTCCTCCAAGTTTCACCATCAGTTCTGGGAATGCCTCAATGAGACCCAGGCTCCGTTGCTCAGCAATCACCAACACCACTGGATAGGACCTCCCATCTCACTGCTGGAGAGTCATCATAATGGCAGGACCAGATCATCTTTCCTCTAAGAGAAATGATGTTTTCTACCAGATACTAGATTATAGCAAAAGACTCCAAGGGGACAAAAATCCTTCCCCAGGATGGTGGCAATCAGCCAGTTCATGCATGATTGAAATGAAACCAAGCTTTGCTTCTGGTGTTGATCCCAGGATCTCTGCTGCTGAGTTGGTAGCCATGGTTTCAGGTTCACACAAGAATCCTAGGTGTACTCTCTACACTACACGACTTATATCCAAAGGTCTAAGAAATGGACTGAAAAAGAGTAAATAGATACAACTGCAAAGAGACTAGTATTATTAAAAAACTTGTCCATAAATTTTGTAAGTATAAATCATGAATTTTAAAATAGTATTTAAAATAAGTAGACTTAAAGGGCTTACATGGGGAACCCACTATATTTTCCATCCCCACTGTATCTTACATGTCTCGCTTTCCTATAACTGTAACTTGTGTTATTAGTTTTACAGGGTAGAGACAATATTTTTTATTTTTTGGATTCCACCTGACACATATCAGGCTCTTGATATCTTTTATCAAATGAGTGAATGAATGTATAAATGACGGTGGCTTAAAAAGTCATTTAATCCACATTCTGTGCCTTGTACTTCATTTCATGCTGCTCACTTGCAAAATTTATCCGTTGGTCACTGAATAGCTTTACCTGCTATTCATTTCAGTTGCCTCCCCACCTGTGATACTGTGATGCTATAAATTCTGTTTCTTTTATCGTGTTTTTTAATTGGGTTTAAAACATCCTTAAACTGTGATTAAAATAACATGGAACAGTTCCTTCTCCCTCTTGAAATTTCTCCTAAAGTGACTTTGACATTAAATGCCTGATAACCGTGTAAAAGATGCAAAGCATGAATCAACATGCAGGTCTCATTCTCTTGTATCCTTTGCTAACTTCTAAAGGTTAGGAAGCCAACGGAACTAACACATGCCTTATAGACTTTGGTTTATGTATCCTCGTTCTATTTCGGTAAACTGTGCTAGTGAAATCAAGGTATCAAAAATGTCAGATTGTGTCAAAAGAATCTGAGAATAGCTTTCTTTGGCTGAAGCAAAGGAGGTGACAGGAGATCAGGGGAAAATCTGTGGTTAGGGGTGGGCCAAGCTGCAGCAACCAGAGTGAGGAGGCTGAGGATAATGTGAAGGGCTTTAGGAAACAGCCAGAAGCTTTCAGTGCCAGAGTGACAAGATCAAAGTGGCTGGCAAAGAAGATAATTTTCACAGTGGTCTTGGATGGCCTGAATGCGAGACAATAGGTCCTGTGGTCAGCGTGCTATCACGTGCCAGATGAGCGCCACATCAGAATTGCTAAAATAAATCTAATCACAGACTACCTGGGAAAGACAGAAGGCAGAGCCTCATTGTAGCATCGGTCTGCTAATCAGGATGGCTTTTCCCAACAAAGTCAAATCATGGGCAAGTGCAAATCCATAAACTGTGTCTTGCTTTAAAAGAGAGGAGACGTTTCAAAAATTCACACATATATATTGAGTATGCTTATGCCCCGAATATGTAAGATATCAAGGTTGCTCTATGCTCTTAGAAGCAAAACTTAGGATGATTCTAAGGATATCTTGGAAACCATGGCTCAGTTAGAACCACACCCAGGTACAGGTACTCAGCAGTGAATTTTACACTTACAGATGGCCATCTTCAGAAATGCTACCAGGGTAATATTACAATGTATGAAAGGTGAAATGAGGACAACGATTTTCCTTAGCCTCAAAGGGCTGATAGGCAGGTGGCAGTGTTTAATCACAACTTGGTAGTCCAGCCCCATTTGTTAGCTCTTACTAGCAAATGATCAACGTGTCTTTGGACTTGGCCAAGGACACACTACTACTGATAAGTGCAAGTACTCTGAAATTTAACATTTATCACTTGGCCCTCTATGATAGGCTACTGGGAAACAAAACTTCCAATCAATTCTAGGGAAATAACATTTGAAGTACGTGGCACAGGTTTAAACTCTGGGATCCTAAGCACATAATTTGGAAATCCTCCCCCTTCCCAGTCCTTCGGGTGCATTCCCCTTGAAGATCTTGGGATGTGCTCCCCTGGCAGGGCCTTTTTTTTGATCTCACAGGAGGAAGTCGACATTTCCCAGGTCTAGCCTAGCTTTCCTCTGGAATACCAGCAGCGTGGTCCCCAGGGCCATGGGGAAGCGGGCTGTGACTTGGCCCCCAAGTGTCTGTGGGCTCTTCATCAGAGCTTCAGCAGGACAGCCAAGTGGGCCCTCAAGTTCTCCGGCATCCCTTTCATAGCCTGGGAATGCAAAGCAGCACAGATCCCTTTTTGGTGAGGATTACTTCACAGCTGGCATTTCACCCCAGCCCCAGGGATTGCAAAAGGATATTTGGAAGAACAGTCATTACATTCTGACAGCGGAAGCACACAGATCATCTTGGGTCCCCTAAGCTTGGCCCAGGCTGATAAACACAACGCTAACGGTGGCCACATTCCACACGTGGGCCTCCTGAGAATACACTGCATCTCAAGGCAGAGGAGGAACCTTTGCGAGTCCCGAGATTGAAAACTGCAATGGCCACAAATACCCGCTCCTCCTTGGCTCAGCAGACGCTGCCTTGGCCTTTCCTGAGTCTGTCTACCACCTAGGTGGAGAAGTGTGTGGCTTCCTTATCTTCTCATGTGGAAAATCAGCTCAGCTGAAAGGGCAAAAGGAGGCTTTGCTGAAGCAAAAAGGAAAAACAACAAGTGGGCCCAAGATGTACTCCTGGGAAGGGACAGTGTTGGGGGAGGGACGGGACAAAGAGGGGGGGTTCGCACTGGCTTCCGAGCTGAAATCTTTTGGGTTCAAAAGCTGATCTTTCTAAGCCGTTTGGAGAAAAAAAATAGACTTTAGAGTCACAGACCCCTGGTTCCGACTTCCTTATTTCCTCCTTTTGTAAAGATTAACATGCAATGCTTCACTGGTAGCTTGTCAAGATACTACTGATAGGAAAAGACAGTATTATAAATAAGCCTTTTCAATAACTGCCTGTCCACTGCATCAACACAAGCAGTCATCTGTGTTGGGTTTTATAGAAGAGCTGATTAATTCTTTTTAGTCTATTTCTAGGAAATGCAAATACTTTAGGCAATTGTCTGAAAGACTTACACAGAGTCTATGTACAGTTAAAGGTTATGAAGAAAATCAGTGGTTCGCCCTGATTCTTTCTTCATGATCCGTTTTGAGTTTTAGGAAACAGAAGGGGTGACAGTCTTGTCACACTTGATTAATCAGCCCTATGGACACAGCAAAGATTATCACCAGGCCCTTTCCAGGTGACAAGTAACAGACTTCTTTATTCCTCCAGATTTGATATATCATTAGACCTAGAAAAGATCACCTGTATAAGAGTGAAAATCGTTCACATAGCATGTAATAAAGGCAGCATGAGGTTGTGTCCTTACCCATAGCATGATTCTAGGGCAAACTCTATTTGTCTCCCTTTTTATGAAGGCCCAACATGAATTCCCACCTTCTCTGGTGCAGATTAATCCTGCCCGTAAAATAAGCTAGCATTCTATTGAGTGATCAGGGCTGTAATGATTTACCTTGGTTGAAGGTCACAAAAAGGGAGAGACACAAAATAGACTTGCAATTCCTTTTTGCTCATCTGATTTCAGCTGTGACTTGTCATGATGAGTGCATACATTCTGTAAGGCTGTCTTTACTGAACTCCCATGCAGTAAATACTTCAGAGGAGCTTGGCTGCAACTGGACTTTGGGGCTATTCAGATCTGGGTCAAAATAACCAGTGTCTTAAGAAAGACAAATATCATATGATCCCACTTATATGTGGAATCTAAAAAAATGGTACAAGTGAACTTATCTACAAAAAAGAAATAGAGCTACAGATGTAGAAAACAAACTCATGGCTACCAGGGGGTAATGGGGGGGGATAAATTGGGAGATTGGGATTGACATATACACATTACTATATATAAAATAGGTAACTAATAAGGACCTACTGTATAGCACAGGGAACGCTACTCAATACTGTGTAATGGCCTATATGAGAAAAGAATCTAAAAAAGAGTGGACATACGTATATGTATAAGTGATTCACTTTGCTGTACACCTGAAACGAACACAATACTGTAAATCAACTATACTCCAATAAAAATTAAAAACAAAACAAAAAACCCCCCAAAACTCCAAAATAACCAGTGTCTCAAAATGACATTTACTGACAAAGAATTCAAATAAAGTTTGGAATAGTTCTCTTTAAAAAATCTTCATTTTAAAATAAATGTAATGCATAGTCATTGTGGAACAGCTTGAAAAGAGAGCAAAGAAAAGAATAAATGAGATCATAATCTCTTATGATGCAGCCATCAAGCAGCGACTACTTTAATTATCCTGGTGTATTTCAGCATTTAGGGATATGTGTGTATAAAGCAAAAACCTTGATTATGTGTATTTCCAATGTCTTACAGCAAATCTGCCTCTGTTACATGTACTAAAAAGAATAAATTAGAGTTTTTATTTGGTGAAGCTGATGAGTTAAAATACAACAGGGCACGTAAAGATCAAAGAGGAAGTGAGGAAAGCCAGAAAACATTTCACTTAAATATTTGAATGCCATGCATGATTACTAAGCCAAAGAAAAACTATTTATCTGGCCTGAAGAATGTTATTTAAATCCCAGGCTCATTCATGCTAAACAGAGGCAACATTTTCCATTCACTTCTCCAAGGCTTTTCTTCCCCTGGAAGAGACTCCCTTTTCTCCCCCTCTAGCATTCCTATTTATGGGCTTAATGCCCACAATTGAGAAGGATAAGTTTAGAAGGTATTCACTGCCAAAATGATGATATTTAAATGGTAGGACAATTTTAAACAAGGTGATTTTTTTTACGTTGTGCCAACCTATAAACATTATTCTTGCCATAAAACTCTAAACTAAAACCCACTAATAAAAAGGCCAGAAGAATAATTATTTACAACGAGGTATTAGGGAGTTGGAGCTACTTTTCTTGCTCTAAAGAACAAAAAGGAACTACATTTTTAAAGATTAAAAAGGTCACATGATCTTCTACTGAAATAAGACTTTTGCTTCTTTTCTTATGTTTTCATCGTGTTAGCAACTAAAACCTGCAGATGGATGTGTTAGTCAAATCCTGAGACTTTGCTAGACACAGTCATCTAATACTAACCTGAAATAAAGAAACTGCATTAATGGGAATTTTTATTATCATCACCATCAAAAGTCATGTGGAGCCACAGCCATTTGGAATATTCTTTGACCAGGGAGCAGCCTACGGAGAGATGACAGAACACATGCTTCTTTCTGGTTCTTCCTTGAACTATTATCTTTACATCTTGAAAGATAACGGAAGTGCACCTAATATTTCTAGATGCCTTGTATATCTAGCTTTTCTTTCAGCGATTCACTTTCCTTGCCAAAATTGCCTAGTCTGCTTACAGATATAGAGAACAAACTAGTGGTTGGTTACCAGTGGGGAGAGAGGCAAGATAGGGGTAGGGGATTAAAGAGGTACAAACTACTGTGTATAAAATAAACAGGCTACAAGGATATATTATATAGCACAGGGAATCTAGCCAATATTTTATAATAACTTTAAATGGAGTATAAGCTATAAAAATATTGAATCATTATGTTGTATACCGGAAACTAACATAAAATTGTAAATCAACTATACTTCAAGTTAAAACAAACAAATAAACAAACCAAAAGAACCCCAGCCTATTCTGAACCATGAAAAGAAAGCTAAAATTTGTCTAATTTTTATAGAAGGGGAAATAGCATGCAGGTATGTATTTGTTTTCTATGATATATGTGAACACAGTAATGGCCCATTTCTCAGACGAAGCCTGGCCCTATGGCGTGTGGGCACACTCAAGGTCATGTGACCTGCAACGCTACATGCCCTTACTTTGTAGGCCTGATGCATCTGGCCCACTAATTCACTTACTGCTGTCAGCTTAATTCCTGCGGTCAATCCTATTTTCTTGCTAAGCATGCCCACTTACTCCTGATGAACTCAACAATTATAATCTCTGGAGGCCCACAGATGTGTATACGTGTATGTGGGGTGTAACTCCCACAGGGCCCTGCTTAACACCTGTGCACAAGTGGTTTGTTTTTTTTTTTAAGTGAATGAGGCCAAGGCCATTTTAAGCAAGCAGTCAGGACACTGGGAGAGCAGAAGTTCTGAGATCTGAGATTTTCTTTCAGGTGGCTTATTCATTAGATGGCTGCTCGAAGCTGGGCAAAAGCTGCTACTGAATTGGAGGCTGGCAGCCGAGGGCTCATTCCATCCCAGAACCTCTCCCAGGAACCTGCAGACAGGAGCAGGGTAGGGGCTTTTTTTTTTTTTTTTTTTTTTTTTTTTTTTTGTGGTACGCGGGCCTTCGCTCCGGACGCGCAGGCTCAGCGGCCATGGCCCACGGGCCCAGCCGCTGCGCGGCATGTGGGATCCTCCCAGACCGGGGTGCGAACCCGGTTCCCCTGCATCGGCAGGCGGACGCGCAACCACTGCGCCACCAGGGAGGCCCCAGGGTAGGGGCTTTATGTGGAGCTGTGTCAAAGGTGTCTGGGCAGGCTGGGTTCCTTAATATCTTGGCCCAAGGAATCAAAAGCTTTCAAAATACAAAACAAACTCAGGAGAGATCCTGTTTTTTAAAAAAAGTAGTACTGAAATACCGTTTATTAAGACGCTGGAAAAAAACATTGGAAGCAAACCTCTTTAGAATTAACCAGTAAGGGAAATCACGTGCTTTGAAGTTAGTATAGTAAATAATAATAAAAATGATGATGCTAATTATTACCTTCCTTGGAAAGTGTTTTACATTTCACGAAGCATTTTAAAGTACCCTAGTTCATTTAGCTCTTGCAATAATAGGACAGGATATATGGCACTAGTATTCCCATTATTCAAAACATGTAACAGATCTAAATATATGTATGAAGTGATAGGAGTGATGGGGCGTGGACTCAAACCCAGGTGCTTTTTTTTCCATTAATGCTTATCCTGCTTTATACCCCATTCCCCTCTTTCTTTCACCTATTTAATGATTTCATGATGGATTTGGTGGTGATATTACAGATAGAGTGGAAGAGAGCCCAAAAGGCACTTGGTCCTCACTAGTTGGGTTGGTACATCATGTGCATGCTGTACATTTTGACTGAAAACCAACCTTGTGAGTTTTTATACTTAGGTAATCCAATTTCACAGTTGCAAGATATATTTGCAGTTTTCTCCTCGGCAGGAAGAAATATCCTTCAGTTTCATGGGAAAGGGGTGAGTGGGACCAAGACGATCTCCCACCACTTTGAGGCTCTGACGCCTCATCTCACCTTCCAACATGCCCCCAGATTGCTGGAGAGCTTAGCTGGAGCAGAGGCTTTAAAAGTATAGACAAGCCAGCTCTTAATTTTTTTTTCTCTTTCAGCTGCTTCTGTGGTCCTTTCCTCTCCTCCTCGTCCTCCACTATGTCTACCTATCATACCTCAATTTATGAATTTCTTAAGCTAAATATTCAATATATAATTATTGATAGGTTTGCAGGAAAAGGAATTTATCTGCATCAATGGATACAGGTCAATGAATACCCTGAGTGAAAGGGTGTAAATATTTGCTCAAATTCACCTGAGGCCTATGAGTTACAGCTCATCATTAAGCAAGCTATGGCTTTTTTTTTGTACACCAGGAGTCAGATAAACTGCGCTGGACCAGCAGCTCTGCCAACTAATCACTGTTATGAACCTCATTGATTCTCATCAGTTAAAAGGGCATGATACCACCCTCTCATTTGCAGGGATTAATTGAGATGCCAAACGTGAAGTGTGTAGCCCAGTGTGTCATGAAACACAACAGCTTCAACATGCAATAATTACTACTCTCATATTATGACTTACTTTAGGTCTAGAAGGGAAATAATGAAAGAGGGAAGGAAATGAGAGGAGGATGACTTTAGGATAGTGGAGGAATAGGAGATGGAAATGACTTAATAATCTTTGGGAAGAATGAGAAGAAATAGTAGAAATATTAGTACAAGGATATGATATAGGAGAAGAAAAGAGTTTGCACAAGTCACAGCCAGAGAGAAATCAAGAGGAAAACATATGAGAGCAAAGTGACACACAAAATAAAAGAATCAGTGTGAGCAGCTAGGGAAGAAGATTTTGAAGAATGATAGAGCTCCATCTTCTGCTGCCTCCTCGGCCCCAGTTAGGAGGAAAGGACTGCAGTTCATTCAAGCTGAGCCATAGGATTTGGGGATGAACTTGCACGTTACCTGTGGACCACATGATGTACAGCAAAGACGCTGTGGAAGTCAGGGTCACCATCAGCCTGTTTCCCTTAGAAACCTGACTGCAAAACAAACTCCCTTCAAAACAAAAGGCAGTTCTGATCGAAATGAGGATAAGACTTCCAACAGTAATAAGTGGTGGGGTAGGGGGCTTCCCTGGTGGCGCAGTGGTTAAGAATCCGCCTGCCAGTGCAAGGGACACGGGGAAGGGAAATAATGAAAGAGGGAAGGAAATGAGAGGAGGATGACTTTAGGATAGTGGAGGAATAGGAGATGGAAATGACTTAATAATCTTTGGGAAGAATGAGAAGAAATAGTAGAAATATTAGTACAAGGATATGATATAGGAGAAGAAAAGAGTTTGCACAAGTCACAGCCAGAGAGAAATCAAGAGGAAAACATATGAGAGCAAAGTGACACACAAAATAAAAGAATCAGTGTGAGCAGCTAGGGAAGAAGATTTTGAAGAATGATAGAGCTCCATCTTCTGCTGCCTCCTCGGCCCCAGTTAGGAGGAAAGGACTGCAGTTCATTCAAGCTGAGCCATAGGATTTGGGGATGAACTTGCACGTTACCTGTGGACCACATGATGTACAGCAAAGACGCTGTGGAAGTCAGGGTCACCATCAGCCTGTTTCCCTTAGAAACCTGACTGCAAAACAAACTCCCTTCAAAACAAAAGGCAGTTCTGATCGAAATGAGGATAAGACTTCCAACAGTAATAAGTGGTGGGGTAGGGGGCTTCCCTGGTGGCGCAGTGGTTAAGAATCCGCCTGCCAGTGCAAGGGACACGGGTTCGAGCCCTGGTCCGGGAAGATCCCACGTGCCTCGGAGCAACTAAGCCCGTGTGCCACGACTACTGAACCTACGCTCTAGAGCCCCTGTGTCACAACTACTGAGCCCACGTGCCACAGCTACTGAAGCCTGCGCGCCTAGAGCCCATGATCCGCAACAAGAGAAACCACCGCAATGAGAAGCCTGCACACCACTACGAAAAGTAGCCCCCGCTCGACGCAACTAGAGAAAGCCCGTGAGCAGTATCAAACACCCAGTGCAGCCAAAAATAGATAAATAAAATAAATTTATAAAAAATAAAAAAAAGAAGTGGTGGGGTAGCCCCTCTACCTATGCCAAGTAGGAACAATACAGCTCAAAGGCCCCTAACTTTGAGAATTTCCCAGGAGAGCATGTCAAACAGCAAATGCACAGGTCTTTACCACAGGAAGAATAACTTCCCCATTGTGGTCCATTATGAATAAAGAAATGCAATGGATAACATGTGAGGATGCGATGGGATGGATCAAGTGAAAGAAAGTCAATTTCCCCTCATGGTTATGACATCTCGTTTTTCACTTCTGAGTTTTATTAAGCTTCTGCTTCATAATATGGTTCCTCTTTCCTGTGCCATTGTCCTTGGAAATATCTCAAAAGACAGCCGATTTTGTAAAAGCACCTTCCATGGATTTTCTCAGTAAAATCATAAAGCTGTCATCACCCAGGAGAGATAAATGTTCCCCGAGAAGGGGAAGGCTGCCTCTCTCCCATTAGCATAATGTCTACTGCTTTTGGAGACTATAAATCCTCTAATCATCATAGTTTAAAAAGTAAATTGGTTTGGTTGGCAAATCTGGCAAGTCTGACAATGGCAAGATACCAGTCTGTCTGCTGCTGTACCCAGGGCTACCACAGCAGTTAAATTCAGACAAATGCCATTGTGACTTAAGGCACTTACTGGGAGCTCCAACAGAAAGTTCTGAAAGGGAGAGCTGGTGCCCTGCTTTTCTGCATCACTTGATGAGAGGTCCGCTCTGCTTGGCAACGTGGTACATACCCTAAGCTGGCCCGCATCATTTAACTTGTTAACCATGATTACCTACCATATGCCTTTCAGATTTTATCTTAGCAGCTAAGACTAGAAAATTCATACTAAGAAAAAAAGTTGATCTTTAAGAATTTAATCCATAATTAAATTTGACAGTGAAATGATCAGTGAGGATGGGTGGAGAAACCGGTCATCTCTTGAAATTCAAAGCTCTTTGAATCGGCTCCAGCTGATAAAAAAGGAAAACATTTCCCAGGATTCTTGCTTAATGTGGTGATACACCATGCTCTCCAGGAAATGTACTGTATGACAGGACAGGAATAAAAATGCAGATGAGGGTGGCACGGACATATATACACTACTAAACGTAGGGTGGATAGCTAGTGGGAAGCAGCCGCATAGCACAGGGAGATCAGCTCGGTGCTTTGTGACCACCTAGAGGGGTGGGATAGGGAGGGTGGGAGGGAGACGCAAGAGGGAGGGGATATGGGGATATATGTCTACATATAGCTGACTCACTTTGTTATAGAGCAGAAACTAACACACCATTGTAAAGCAATTAGACTCCAATAAAGATGTTAAAAAAAATAAAAAGGATTTGGAAAACTGACTTGTGGTTTTGAAAGGAGTGTGATGATGAAAATGCATGCCCTGTATTTTTTAAGTATGTTATTCTTTCTGTGTTCCCCACTATAGCCAAGCGAATAAGTGCTAAGCAAATATGTAACAAAGTTCACCTGCAGGATATGCTTTAAGGAAAGCGTTGTCTGAATTTGCTGCCATGTGTTAGGCTTTGTGTTGTAATAACAGATTATATCAAAATGGCCCAGCACAAAGGATACTTACCCGACCCCAAACTTCCAACAAGGTAAGACCTTGTGTCCCCATGCATTAGGAAAAAATACAGCTTTCCCCCCTGCTACGCTCTGAAGGAAGACTCTAAAAATATCTCCAGGGACTTCCCTGGCAGTCCAGTGGTTAAGACTTTGCCTTGCAATGCAGGGGGTTGTGGGTTCGATCCCTGATTGGGGAGCTAAGATCCCACATGCCTCGGGACCAAAAAACCAAAACAGAAAACAGAAGCAATAGTGTAACACATTCAGTAAAGACTTTAAAAATGGTCCACATCAAAAAACCTTAAAAAAAATGTCTTCACACTGTGATGTGAGGAACTTAATGTATCATTTTTCTCAGGGATATTTGTATTGTAAAGACAATGGGAAGAGTATGGCCAGATTTAGCAGGAATCATAGTGTGCATATGGTGGATTTTAGGCTTCGTTAGAGGAGATATTTTCCTGTGGAGCAGCTTCCCTGCACCTCTCAGTCAAACCTCAAATTAAGATTTAGAGCTGACTACCCATGCCATTTACATGTAGAGTGAGTCCTGGGTCCCTCAGCTTCTTACTTTCACAAAGGCTAGGCACTGCTTACTGCCGCTGATAAAGAGAGGGCACCGCTAAGCCACTGGATGGGGTCTTTAGCATGTAAAATTCACAGGCGTGGAAGTGTTTTGAACTGCCTTGCCGTGTGGCGTTTCAGCTCCTGTTGTATTTCTTGCTTAACGAGCTGTGTTAAATTTTTACATATTCTCAGCCGTCAGTATGAAATAAGTTTCAAAATGATGATATCGTGTGGTTCAGAGTCATATTTTTTCTTTAGCACATGTTTAATGTTTATTAGTTTAAGGGGAGAGATTCAAAACCTCAGGGTTTCTACTTACCCTGGGATCTACAGATGATCTCGGCAATGTCAGACTATATAATTTCAAAGCGTCTTGGCTTTATCCAAACCCAAACCTCTACAAAAATCTTACTTCATAGAAATGACCCAGTGTTTCTCACGTTTGGAAATGTCAGGGATTCATTAGAGGGAAGAGGAAAAATTTGGTCTATTTTTATAGGACGGAGAGCCATAATGAACAAGAAAAACAGACCTGCCACTGGGGCTAAAGCTCCTGCTGCATCAGCCCTTGGTCACCAGGGAGATCTGGGGGCAGCAGGCATGTTTAGCCTCATCCCGTGATGAGCTCAGTGCATATTTGCTATCACAAACATGGAAGGTGTAGTGTCACAAGCATGGAAAAATCCAGAAGATTTGTCTGGATAGCTTCCAGAATGCTGAGTTGAAATGCAGAGAAGCAGAGCAGTCACTCTTTACAGCACTCCGGGTACTACTCCTTTTAATCCCATTTGTGTAAGGAATGAAACCCATTAACTGTCACCTAGTAATGCAATTTATAAAAGCTCATTATAGACACTCTTTTCCTTTAACTCTGATGGCTGCTTGGCAGGAAAAGTACACATTAGTGAGAAACTACTGATTTTCTCTGAGCCTAGAACCGGGGCTCAGTTACTGAACAGAAAACCTAGTTAATCTGCTTATTGTTATCATGAAAGAAACAAGGAAGGAATAAATATCCTGATTCATATGAGACACATTTCCATAATTGTCAGAGGCACTCCTTGGAAACACTGAGTGCTGCCAGGTGCATCAGCCTGGTTTAGCCCAGCTTCTCGGTGGAGTCCTGGACAGAGTGATATAGTCTGGTTCTAGCCCCAGGCCTTCTTACTTCAGGAGGATCTGAAACTCCGTACTTGACAGCAGGGACTTTGAGGTAACTTCTGGGGCAAACTACCCAGCTTCTCGAAGCCTCAGTTTTCTCAGATCCAAATGGAAACAACAGTGATACGGACTTGAGAAAATTAGCCTGATATTAAACGCGATGATATATGTTTTGTGCACCACGTCTTGCTCATAGTAAGAGCCCAGTAAAAGTTAGTTGGGCTTCCCTGGTGGCGCAGTGGTTGTGCGTCCGCCTGCCGATGCAGGGGAACCGGGTTCGCGCCCTGGTCTGGGAGGATCCCACATGCTGCGGAGCGGCTGGGCCCGTGAGCCATGGCCGCTGAGCCTGCGCGTCCGGAGCCTGTGCTCCGCAACGGGAGAGGCCACAACAGAGGGAGGCCCGCATACCCCCCAAAAAAAAAAAAAAAAAAAAAAAAAAAAAAAGTTAGTTATTATTACATAGAATGGATAAACAACAAGGTCCTACTGTATAGCACAGGGAACTATATTCAATATCCTGGGATAAACCATAACAGAAAAGAATATAAAAAGGAAAAAAAAATATATATATATATAATCACTTTGCTGTACAGCAGGAATTAACACAACATTGTAAATCAACTATACTTTAATTTAAAAAAACAAATAAATTTTTAAAAGTTAGTTATTATTAGACTAACTAGCTATTTGAACCTCCCTGGGTCCCCATTTCCTCATCGGTACTACGTTAGTGCTTCTGAAACTTTTCCACTAAAGTACCCTTAAGAGCACCTGATCACAATGCATCCCCTGGAGGTCAACCGGAAGTATAACCTGAAGAGGGAATTTTCAACTGCAAAAAAATCCCTTCCATTTGTCTTACATTTTTATAACAGTTTACATTTTTTTTTACAAATTTCCTTAATCACATTTTGTATTCTGCTTCATATTAAATCTTTATCTAAATATTAAAAAAAAATATCAGAGCTCAAATTCTCTTCAACCACCTTGGACATTTCATGAAGAAGAACTTTGATCATCTTCTGGCTCTGGGTCCCCTCAGCCCACCCACAGAGGTAGGCGGCGGGGGGGGGGTCGGGGGGGCCCTGGGGTCCTACTGTATAGCACAGGGAACTATATTCAATATCCTGGGATAAACCATAACAGAAAAGAATATAAAAAGGAAAAAAAAATATATATATATATAATCACTTTGCTGTACAGCAGGAATTAACACAACATTGTAAATCAACTATACTTTAATTTAAAAAAACAAATAAATTTTTAAAAGTTAGTTATTATTAGACTAACTAGCTATTTGAACCTCCCTGGGTCCCCATTTCCTCATCGGTACTACGTTAGTGCTTCTGAAACTTTTCCACTAAAGTACCCTTAAGAGCACCTGATCACAATGCATCCCCTGGAGGTCAACCGGAAGTATAACCTGAAGAGGGAATTTTCAACTGCAAAAAAATCCCTTCCATTTGTCTTACATTTTTATAACAGTTTACATTTTTTTTTACAAATTTCCTTAATCACATTTTGTATTCTGCTTCATATTAAATCTTTATCTAAATATTAAAAAAAAATATCAGAGCTCAAATTCTCTTCAACCACCTTGGACATTTCATGAAGAAGAACTTTGATCATCTTCTGGCTCTGGGTCCCCTCAGCCCACCCACAGAGGTAGGCGGCGGGGGGGGGGTCGGGGGGGCCCTGGGAAATGCATTCCACCAGATCCCCGCTACGCAAAGTGGGATTGAAGCACCTCTAGGAGCTGGTGGCAAATGCACAATCAGGCCTCACTGCAGACCCACAGGAGCAGAGCTGCATATTATAAAGATCCCTGGGTGATTAGTATGCGTGTTAACACTGAGAAGCAACGAACTTGATGATCTCCAAGGAACTACAGGCTCTAACCTACTGTGATTAAGATGGAGAAATCAGCAAACAGTAATTGAGCATCTAATGGGAGCCTGACATTGTGCTAAAAGCTGTGAGGAACACAGAGATGACAGTGATATGTCTCCCTTCTCTTTTTTTTTTTTTTTTTTTTTTGTCCCCCTTCTCTTGAGGGTTTTCTAGCTGGAAACCAGGGAGCAACAATGAGCTGGTCCCACAGGAACTTGCCATCTGCTCCATTGACATTTACGCAGCTATTCTTTAGAGACCGCCCACCTAAAAGAGAAGTGCAAATAAAGGAGACTGGTGCTCTTTACCTGGAAATCTTAGAAAAATGACCATAATCCTCTTTCCATCCATTCCCTTCTCCACCTCCCTACCTATATCCAGCCCTATTAAAAAAATTCCTCAGCATTCTCATATATTATGCTTACATTCCTACACATATCATTGGTGTTGAAAAAAAAATAAATGACCTGGTATGAAGAAGAAATAAAAATCCATTTTAACAAGACCAGCAATAAGCAGTTTTCCTGCGGCAACTCTTAGGGTGCAAAACGAATTGTGTGTGCGCTGCAGACACTTGTTTGCGGTCTAAGCTTCTGACATGTGCTCATTTGACCCTGTTGCTAATAATTCATGGGTTGGTTGAAAGCTGCAAGGGAATGAATGCTTTTCTGTATTTTATAGAGCTCTTATTTTCTCCCCAAGACAGGGCTGCGCCGAGCGGCATTTTCACCTGAAGACAATAAGATGTGCACTGTTAGAAAAGATGGTCAAGGCAGAAAAAGCTAAGGCAGAAAAGTCAATGCAAGTCCAATATGACTGTTTCTCCTAATGTCTACAAATGGACCTGGGTCACCAAAAGGGACAGGGTGGCAAGGTATCCTCTGTGACATGGGCAGATAACAACAGAACCGGTGGGTTATCTAAGAGGGAAGGCTGAGGGATGCTGTGGCGTGGCTCCTCTGTCCTGGGCATAGGCAGGGAAAGGAGGGCTCATCTCGTGTGCATGAGAAGAGCAGATCCCTCACCTCTGGCCCTACTCCTTGATCACGTTTATATCTTGGTCCTTTTCCTGCCTAACTTCCTGAGCCTGTTATCCGTACCAGCTGCCCTGCTTTCCCACGTGCTCACTTTGAAGCTCATTCCATCCAGCCTGCAACCCTTCACATCACTTAAATGGCACAAAGTCTACCCATGACCTCTTAAGTTTCAAGCCCAAGGGCCTTTCAAAAGCTCTTCTTCTACTAGACTTTACTTCAATATTTGAAACAGTTTTGTCTTTCAATGTCTTATCTTCCTTCGGAACCTCATTTTTCAGCTTCTTTTCAACATATCTGGCCTTCTCTTCTGTTTTGTCTTTAATGGCTTAACCTCTCACCCTATCTGTTAAACGCAGCCACTTCCTGAGGTCCAGTCTCTTCCTTCTTCCAGCTACACTCTCATTTTTAGATACTCATCCACTCCAACAGCTTCAAATGATACTTCGCTGAAAATACCTCTAGAATATAGGTATCAGCATCTGAGGTATTTATTCCCCAGAATCCAATAATGAATCTCCCACTGTCTCCCTGGCATTTGCATACGATTGGCAATCTCTCCATTTACTTGCATCTAACTCTAAACACTACCCATCATCCCAGGCTGAGCCCTGGTCTTATCTGCGCTATGAAGCCTTCAAAGACTTCTAAGCCTATAACAACCCCTCTCTTCCTACTGATGTGTGCCAGTTAAGATTTGCAAAGTAGTCTTTGCTCTTTGGTATTTCACAGAGCTATTTCTCTCCCCAAGACAGGGCAGCATTGAGCAACATTTGACATTGTGCAGGGTGAGATTTCTGCCTTGTATCACTCTCTCATTCAGCAAATATTTATGGAGTATCCACTGTGTGTCAGGCACTGTTCTATGTGCTAGGAATAGAGAAGTCTACAAACAGGTTTGCCATCAAGAAGCTTCTATTCTGGAATAGGAGGGGGACCTGGCCAATAAAATATATATATATATATATATCTCATGTGGTAATAAGCACCATGAAGGAACATAAATAAAAGTCAGTAGGAAGGAAATGACATGATTGTAGAGGATGGCTATTTATTTAGGGTTGTTCAAGGGGGCCTCTCCGACAGCCTGATATTGAACAGAGGTCTAAAGGAAGAGCCAGCAAGGCATGATGACAACTAGAGGAAAGGTATTCCAGGTGTCCCCCAAAGAGTATGTGTGCCATACAGGCGACACAGTGATGAAGCCAGTGTGGTCCAGGCAGAGAGGGAAGGGGATGGTGGTGGGAGGCGACACTAGAGAAGCACTGGGGAGCAGATCATCTGGGGCTCAGGTGCCAGCAAAGATTTTGGATTTTACTCTGGATAAGAGAAGAAGCCAGTATAGAGTTTTGAATAAGAGTGTTGGGAGGGGCTTCCCTGGTGGCGCAGTGGTTGGGAGTCCGCCTGCTTATGCAGGGGACACGGGTTCGTGCCCCGGTCTGGGAAGATCCCACATGCCGCGGAGCGGCTGGGCCTGTGAGCCATGGCCGCTGAGCCTGCGCGTCCGGAGCCTGTGCTCTGCAACGGGAGAGGCCACAACAGTGAGAGGCCCGTGTACCACAAAAAAAAAAAAAAAAAAAAAAAAAAAAAAAAAAAAAAGAGTGTTGGGAATGTAATGGATGTAAGTTTAAGAATTGTGCTGACTGCCACGTTGAGAATATGCTGGAAAAAATTGTGTATTCAAAGATGGAAGCAGGGAGTGTAGTGAGAGATGATTAAAATAACTCTGATGAGAGTTGGGGGTGAACTGGACTGGGAAAAAGTGAGGGGCTGGTAGAACTGGCTGGATATTATGGGGGGTTTTTTTGTCTGTTTTTTTTAAAGATAGAGCCAACAGCAATAGGGGAGAAAGACAAAAGCAAGGAATACCCCAAAGTTGTAGACCTGAGCAAATGGAAAAAAAAGAGGTGTCAAAAGTCAGAGGGGCAGGTTTGGGGCTATAGGAATATGGAATTTGGGTTTGGACCTTTTAATTTTGAAGTGTGCATCAGGCATAGAATCAAGGAAGCAATTTGTTATATGTGCCCTAGTTGCCACACTCTTAGATGACCACTGCACTGAACATAGAACTTTTAAAATGCTGTAGAGCAAAAGGAAATAGATCCCACAGAGGAAGAAATGAGGCATATCACACAAGCTGCTACTGCTGTTGTGCACACTACACACTGAAAATATCCATCCACTAAATAAAGTGGTTTCTATCATACAGTTGAGGTATTCCTTCAAACAGGCCTAACCATTTCATATTTTTATTTTTATTTATTTATTTATTTATTTTTTTTGTGGTACGCGGGCCTCCCTCTGCTGCGGCCTCTCCCGTTGCGGAGCACAGGCTCCGGACGCGCAGGCTCAGCGGTCATGGCTCACGGGCCCAGCCGCTCCGCGGCATGTGGGATCCTCCCGGACCGGGGCGCGAACCCGGTTCCCCTGCATCGGCAGGCGTACGCGCAACCACTGCGCCACCAGGGAAGCCCCACCATTTCATATTTTTAAACCAATTATTTTGGGAACAATTCAGGCCTTTTGTCTTACTTTCATTGCAAAAACTTACTGTGATGTTGAGAGGAAATGTTCATATAGTTGATGAATTAATTTACTTTGTTTACAAACAATAGCAAATGAAATATTCTACAGTATGACGTGGCGGATGCCAAGAAGAGACAATGGAAGCACACCTTGCAGCAATGGAGAGAAAGCCTCTGAGAGGTGGATCATCCAAGTGATCTCCCACGGACACCTGCCAGCAGCCACAAGAGCCTAAAGTGAATAGCTAATTACACCAAAATGTACATGGAACCCACACAACTGATTTCCAGTCTCCATTCATTATTTATGAAATAATTGGAAAGTTACACTGAAACTCTGCCTATCTGCAAGGACCTCTTGTAATGTCTGTTCATTTTGAGAGCCCTATACCCCTTAAAACTGTGATTTTCTTTCCCCTGTGACATACAGGTAAAAATCACTGTTTTCCACTTCCTTTTTTTTTTTAATCCCCTGTGACTGCCTTCCTTTTTACTTCATCTTATTCTATTTTTATTTCTTCAACTCTAATGGAAAAAATAGAGTACAGTATAGAGAAAGGAGGAAAATATCAAAACTCCAACACATATATGTGTAACTTTAGATGTTCTTCAAGAAAGGTGAGGTTCCATCCAGGTGCATATTTAATATACATTTGTTCAAAGCAGTAGTAATATTAACAGATGTTGCAAAACTAACTATAATAGCAATAGGATTTTCAGCATTTGCATTTTTTGATGAACTTAAAAAATACGCGTTGCCAGAAGACTCCAAGAAATATCTCTTTTGTGTTCCCCAGGCCAGAGTGTAAATGTCACTGAACACAGTCAACATAAAAATATCAGCATAAACTCCCCTTATACCTCATCGTGTGGAGATGACAGTCTGAGCTGAGTATAAATAAGCTAAGACAAATTGGTCGGATCTAATGTGCTGCCAGCTAAGCAAACAAAAATTTTCAGTTATTCAAAATGCGATCCTTCTAAATCTGAAAAAAAAAAAAAAAAAAAAAAAAGCTCTTCTTGAAAACACAAGGATGATCAACTTTCAGTACAAACTGACTCTTTCAATGTTTTCCCAATTTCTGAGGCTATAGTAAATACACCCAAGGAGTCCATTATTATCACAGATTAATAAAGCACTTTACAGAAGGTGGAAACAAATGAAGAAATTAAGAGAAAGGCTTTTATCTTTATTCTCCTGCTTGACCCTGATCAGCATGCACTTGGACAATTAACAAGGACTGGAAGAGAGCCAACTCAGACAGCAGGCAGGAGATCAGCTTCAGAAACGATTAATCAAAACACACCCTCTGAGACAATGATGTGCTAACTCACAGCATAAGGGGCTGAACTGACCAGTACTTGTACCAGTCACTCGTGATGCAATTCAGCTCCACTGGTGAACAAAAATTAAAGCCACTTTAGTCAAAGGTATATATTCTCTTGGAGCATCTCAAGAAAAATTACTCTTAAGGTTCCTCAATAAAAATATTCCTTAAACCCATCTACTTCAGTAAAATTACTCTTAAAAGATCATCAATAAAAATATTCCTTATTCTCCCCCTATTTTTTATGCCAGCTTATTTTCAAAATGCTACTCATGAAATCAAAGGACTTTGGATAAGTTAACACCAGAGAAGCCAATATTTCCTTAATTTGAGGTTTAAAAAAAACCTAGTTGCCACAGCAAAGATATTGATACTGATTTGTTTTTCATACAAAGAGTACAAAATAATTATTAAAGATGATTGTACCCTCTTAAGAATAACCAGTATAATATTGTAAGGATTTGGAACATCAAGAGTTAGTTTGCAAATGTGAGTTAATGAATAGATGAATAACCTGTCCTCATGTATGGATAATATAAACAACTTTGGAAATTGTCCAGTACTAGATATTTACAGAGATGTGATAACAAGTTAAGTACTGTTATCTGGCCAACACAGGGGCATTTCTGCTGTTTAAAAGAGCTACGAGTTTCACTGATATGAACAGAAACATCTTGAAAATATAGAATGAAAGAGAAAAATGATGAAATGGAGACATAGCAATGTATTATCAAATACTTGCTTCATCTTAGAAGTGGCTTCATATCTTATACAATGTGCAAATTAATACACAGAAACACTACTGTTTGTTCAAAGGGTGGTAATTAAAACTACCGTGTTAGAGCTGAAACAAACCTCCAAATTCGTAGAGCCCAACTCCCATATTTTACTGCTAGGAGAATAAAAACAGAGAGATTAGGTATCAAGTGCCCAAGTGACACTAAATAAAACAAAACACATACTGTATATAGCAGATTCTTGGTTACCACCCCTTTGGCTCTAATGTCTGAAATCTTGCATGTTATAGATATATCTGTTTGATTTATATGATGGTCACACAATAAATCTAATACAAATGAGAGGTCAGCCCAGGGGAAAATGACAAAAAAGGAACACGCTAATAAGTGGTGAGACAAAACTCAAGGTCATGCTAAGGTGTTTGCTACACTTGTGAGGTGTTCCCCCAGCCATACACACCATCATTAGAGCAAAGAGTTAGCCTACCATTTATTTTACTGTGCATTCTGTATTGTCTCCTAACAGAAATGTTACAGCTAATAGCTGGAATATCATTTACTTTACTGCAATCTCTATATTTTCCATTCAGAAATATGGGCTGTACAGAAAAGAAAAATGTTCTGACCTAAACAATTGACAGCAGGTAATCGGAGGAGAAAGTACACATTTCACTTCTCGCAAGGTACACCTTGGCTTCCTCCTTACTCGGAAGGTGGTGATAAAGTGAGAATTCCCTAAACTCCTCAAAAAAGCTAAGGAGATATGCCAGTTCCAACATTCAGGTTCCTTTGCCTAATCCTCATAGATGAAATGTTTTTATGCTTAAAAGCTCAAAAGATAAGAGTATTTACAAGAGTTTTCACTCATGATTCCAATCTGATACGTTTAACTCATCTGCTCGAGCAGTTAGGTAAAATTGTGGATGTTTCTAGGAATCATTTTTCTTCAGATTTACGTCTGATCGCTTACCATCAGTTTTCAAAAAGTCCCTAACCATGGGCAAGCTCCCCCTCATTCTTTCCTGGAATTATGATAACCTGGTGGAGAATCCGAGAGGTGATTCCCATCAAAGGGAAGCCCACTGGTCTCACCAGTATCCTCCCCACGACTCCATCCCAGTGAAAAATGACGAGGTCATCATGATTTTATTTCTCCCTCTTCCAGGGGCAGACAAAATCTTAATCTCTTGAAACAGAAGATAAAACTACATTAAAACAAACAATCCTGAAGTAATCCCTAGAGAATTAAGAAACCAGCATTGTGATACCTTTAAGAATGGTGACTCTTCTTTTTTTTTTTTTTGGTTGCGTCGGGTCTTAGTTGAGGCATGCGGGATCTTTCATTGCGGTGTGGGCTCTTCATTGTGGCATGCGAGCTTCTCTCTAGTTGTGGCGTACGAATTTTCTCTCTCTAGTTGTGGTGCGTGGCCTCTCTCTTGAGGCGCAGGAGCTCAGTAGTTGCGCTGCAAGGGCTTAGATGCCCCACTGCACATGGGATCTTAGTTCCCCGACCAGGAATTGAACCTGCGTCCCCTACACTGGAAGGTGGATTCTTTACCACTGGACCACTGGGGAAGTCCTGTAACTTTTCTTTTTTTTGCGGTACGCGGGCCTCTCACTGTTGTGGCCTCTCCCGTTGCGGAGCACAGGCTCCGGACGCGCAGGCTGAGCGGCCATGGCTCACGGGCCCAGCCGTTCCGCGGCATGTGGGATCTTCCCGGACCGGGGCACGAACCCGTGTCCCCTGCATCGGCAGGCGGACTTCTCAACCACTGCGCCACCAGGGAAGCCACCGTAACTCATTTTAAAAGGTGAAATTAAAATCCATAGCAATGTTTTATGGAAGCTCTATAATTCATATTCTAAAATTGGGAAGATATCCAAGTGTGGTACACAGAATGAGAAATGACTAAAGCACATGGGGAGTGTTTCTTGAAAAATAATTGCAAGCCAAGTCAAACTCTCTCTAGCTGAGAACAGCCAGCAAGTTCAGGATTTGGCTTCCTATTGATACTTGTATCATAAAGGATAATCATTTTCTATTTAACGGCATCTGTAACTTGGCCATTCACAAACACAGGCTAGGTCTTGCTATAAGATGCCAATCATAGCTGTCTCATTCAAGCATGTCATGATTTACTGAAGACACTAGCAATGATATAATTTAATGAACAAGCCTCAAGCCCAGGGCCCAACACTCTGTGGCCCATGATTTGAATGTCCTTGGAAAGAACTAGGTATCCTCTGTGAGCCTTGAATTTTACCATCTTTAAAATCCATAGTCCTAACATCCTGTAGTTTCACAGAACACATTTTGATTTTAACAAATTGCTATAAACAAGGGGAGAACAATGAATTTGGAAGTCATCATATTTATAGTTTGTTGAATAAGAGGAAAAAATTAAAAATTATCTCATCCACGTGTGAACATTAAAAGACATGTTACTAGTTACTAGCAGGAAAGTGACTTTTGTCTCTGTCTTTGCTAAGGCTTCACTAGGAGCCTGGCAGGTAGGTAGGCTTTCTTTGGCTGATGTCTGAACATTAATTCTCCATCTCAGAAGCTTTTTGCTGAACAGAATGAAAGCTCTCAGTGGGCAGGGACTTCTGTTCACTGTTTCCCTGGTATCCAGTACAATGCCTGGTTCATAGTAGGTACTCAGTAATACATAAACTAACACACACATAAATAGCAGTTTTTTTCTCCTCCATTATCCTGGCAGTGAAAATCAGGGAGAAAAAAGGGCACAGGAAAAAGAAAGATTTTTTTTTCTACTAGCCTGATGCCCCAGTGGCCAAGGAGCTGAGAGAGAGAGGCTGGAAGGTAGCCAGAGCTGTGGACAGCAGTGACAGGGAGACACAAGGAAGGGGAAGTGAGAAACCGCTTCTGTATCCTGACCACCCACCTGCCTCTTCCTCACACTGGACCCTTCCTCTTCCTCTTCGTTAAATCAGTACGCTGAGTAGGACTTATAAGACTAAACACACTGACATATACACACTACTATATATAGTATAGGTAACTAATAAGGACCTACTGTACAGCACAGAGAACTCTTCTCAATACTCTGTAATGGCCTGTATGGGAAAAAGAATCTTTAAAAGAGTGGATATATGTATAGGTATGGCAGGTTTACTTTGCTGTACACATGAAACTGACACAACATTGTAAATCAACTATACTCCAATAAAAATTTTTTAAAAAGACTAAATACATATATTTACACACACGTGCGCGCGCGCGCACACACACACACACACACACACACACACACACACACACATTACTAAAGGCCTTCCTGTAGCTGCCCACTTACCCAATGTGGTTCTGGTAACCCCACGCCCCCATCACTTTCTTATCTTCACAGCTGAATCCATAGGCTTTCAACCCGGTCTCCTCACCCAACTTCACGAAGACCCATTTCCTCTTTTCCACACCATCTTAGTGCCTGTGTATTCTAATGGAATACTTTTTTTTCCCCCTAAAGCTCTAAGAACTGGCAGAGATTACACTGAGCTTTCAGTTTGGTTCAAGACCTCCCAGGGTAAAGCAAGCCTTAGGATGGCCAGCAAAATCTATCATTACCTCAAACATCAAAAAATATAACTGATGAGAAAAACTGAAATGCCAACAGTTGCATTTCTAGGGCAGCTAAAGATGCAGAGATACTCAGACATGTTCACTCAACTCAATTCTCCTTGCTCAGCAGATCTTTAATGATATTACTAAAATTGCCCAATGTGCCCCTTTTAAAGAAATACTATTGATCTTGATAAGCTGTAAGACATGCTATTTTTTTTTCCTTCAGGAGAGACTCCTGCAGCTATTTGTCTCTTATTTTTGTGCATGTGGAATTTTGCTAGTAAAAACACAAAATAGTTTATCTGTGAATAATTTCACTGTACATTTTCTTTTTTAACTGTTCTTTTCACAAAGTTACACATTTAGTACGACTGCAGAGTAGATGAAGCTTTACCCTCCAACTGACTCTGATGTCAATAAGGCTGTATTTTGAGGCACAAGCCGGGTCTTGGCTCTGTCGTGTCTATGCTCTAGGAGGGTAGTGTGATTTAGGAACTACTATTCTGGGCAAGAGGTCAGAGAACGGATCTTCCCACTTTTAGTTCTGCTACTAACAGTTTTGTGGTTGTCTCTGTTTAGGTTTGCACAATCGCCAGGCTAGAGAAAGGATATTTATTTTAAGTAATCCGCAGAAGAATAATGAGGAATTATCTCAGGTAATCCTCAAAAGACTAAAATGGAACTAACTATATTTATTCAGTGTGGCTGGGAAAGTGGTATTCTAGTTAAAACAGTAAAGATATACGCCTTATTTCTTATTGCTTACATACTGGGCATACACTGGCTAATTTTTACAAAATTTATTTTCTCTTCCTTCTGAGCATACAGCTAGATGACTTTCTCCAGCCTCCTTTGTAATTATGGAGGTCTGAGTGCTATCAGTGGGACATGGGCAGAAGTACTGATAATCTGCACCACCTCAAGCCCCGCCCACAGCATCCTCTCCCAGGCCCAATCTTACATGCTCTTTTCCTCTTCCCACTGGCTGCAACAGAGAGAACCTTAGGGTGACTGTGAAACTGTATCTGACATGATAAACCCAGAGGATGGAATGATCCTCACATCACCACTTAGAGAAGACATAGCTGACCAGAAAAATCCAATGTGGACTCTTGCATAAGCGAAATATAAGTTAACACTGTTTTAATCCACTGAGTTTTTGGAGTTTATCAGTTATATCAGCTAGAATTGTCATATTTAATACATATTCAATATTCTTTCAAATAATTTAAATAGCATAAAATATACCTTACTGTATAATTGAATGAAGTTTCATCTTTCTTTGGTGATTTAACATGGACTGCAGAGTCTTCCATTTGGGGTCATCCAAATGAAAAATGTAAAAAAATGCCTAGTTGCTGGAGCTCAGTGGTTGTCTGGTTTCCCAATATTAAAATATTTGCCCAAAATGGGATTCAAGGGAAGAAAAACACTTATCTATTTAATCTAAGACTTACAGTTAAAAATAACTATTCACATTACCAATGTACTTTAAATATATATACATACATAATAAAACATGTTATAAAACATGTTATAAAATGTTATAAAACATGTTACATGTATTCAATAGATATATTACATATAACACATATAACATCTTTTATATGTAAAATCTTTTTATATTGGCACATTTAATCCCCTCAATATTCCTTGAGATACACAGTATTAACTTCACATGTCAGAAAAGTGCTGGAAGGGTGTGTTGTCACCTACCTAAGATCGGACAACTTTCATGTTTTTATTTATTTATTTATTTATTTTTATTTTTTTTGCGGTACGCGGGACTCTCACTGCCTTGGCCTCTCCCGTTGCGGAGCACAGGCTCCGGACGCGCAGGCTCAGCGGCCATGGCTCACGGGCCAGCCGCTCCACGGCATGTGGGATCCTCCCGGACCGGGGCACGAACCCGCGTCCCCTGCATCGGCAGGCGGACTCTCAACCACTGCGCCACCAGGGAAGCCCAAATCGGACAACTTTCAAATGACAGGGCTGTAGTGTGAACTCAGTTGTGCTCGTTATCATGTTCCTTCTCATTAGAAGAGAAGCTGGAGAGAGCTGTCCCTACATCCTCTGAGCATGGGCCAGCAGGCTCACGGTGAAGTCTGCCGCTGCCTGCTTCACTCCACTGACCCGTCTTCAGGTCACAAAGACCTCTGAACTGCCGAATCTACTGACCCTTTCTCTATCCTTATTTGACTTCTCTCAGAATCCAGGTTATTGAACATTCCTCCCACTGGAAACTTCTGTTTTAGATTCTAAGATTTAATTCTCTCCTGGTTTTCTTTCCTCCTGCAGGCTTCTTTCAAGCTTCTGCACAACTTCTGCTGCATCCTCTGCCCCATGGACTTCTCACTCTATATGGGAATGGCTTTACTTAACTGTCCGAGTCCCCTGCCTTTACCAGCTACCTCAAGGGGAACTCTATTTCTTCAAATCAAATGTCCTCCGACTTCCAGACAGGCCTCTTGAGCTGCCATCGAACTTGCCATCTTTCCTTTCCCACCTGGTCTTCCTACGTTTTCTATATGAATTCGTATCATTCATCTATTTACAAAAGCCAATACCCTAGATCTGAACCTTTTCACCTTCCCTCTGGTTTATTACAGAGCCCACCAATTAGTCATCCTGACTTCTGTCTGGCCCCTGTGCCAACCACCTCGGCATTTAAGCCAGAGTGCTCTTTCTGAAAAAGAAATCTTATCACTGAATTTGCTTCCATAATGTCCTTTAACAGCAACCCCACACCCCGGCCCCCAGTGTAACTTCAAACTGGTTTAGCTACAAGATATTCCACAACCTATCCTGTTGCTCTCCAAACTCCTGTTCTGCACTGTTTACCCAGTTCCTACCCTGCCTTCCACTGTGCTAAACGATGCCCTAAAACTGGTTGATGCTATACTGCTGTCTCTCTTGCCTAGTAACAGTCTCTGTGCGATAGGAATGTTGTGAGGATTAAATGAGGCAGTACTTATAATGCACTTAGAATGATACTCAGCACATAGTATTTTATAAGCATTGGTAATAATTAGGATTTGCTTTTGCCTCAGCACAGCCTAGCACAGTGGGCAGAAAATGTTAATATAATGAACTACACATAACTGCGGGAGCGATTGCTCTTAGGATGTATTTTAAACATAAAATGAAATCAGACTGCATCTCGGCTACAGCAATACCAAGTCCTCCTGAAATTAAATGGACATCAGGAGAAGTACAGGCTAATGCTACCACTGGGGAAACAGAAGATGGATTAAAAGTGCAGCTGATGAACCTTTTAATGTATCTCAGTAACCTGAGATAATGTTTAAAATATTAGATCAGTTGATATAATGAAAGCACTTGGACCTATAAGATCACTTATACCCACGTGTACACACACACACACACACACACACACACACACACACACCTTTTTTAATACATAATTTTACCCAAAGAAAATATTTCCACTCCCTTGCATAGGAAAGGCTCCTAAGGGCCAAAGCAGGAAGGTTCTACAAACTAAACCTTTCCATGAAGATTAAAATAAAAACTATAGCCTCTTGGTGACAGCTGCTCCCACAATCAGTTTAGTCCCCATTTTTTCCTGAAGGAACTAACCCTTGTCAATCCCAGATAATACATGTGGGATCAGGAGCAATCATCATCCAAGGCAAACATGAGCTGAGAAATCCACAAAGTATCAATAAGGTAATAAGAAATTAAATAAACATCAAAAAAAAAAAAAAGAAAAGAAAAGAGAAAGAAACCTGACACTGAAAGAAGACAGAAGAGCAGGGCAAACATCTCAAGGAAGAATAATAGAGACAGGGTGAGACTGTAACAAAGAAAACAAGCTATGTGGTCTCCAGGCAGGTGGACAGAAAGCCAGGGGCTTAAGTGATTTATTTTTCTATTTTTACATCCTCAAATGCTCATCTCAACTAAATTCCAAAATCCATTTAAAATCATGCAGGCTTCATAACTCAGAATTTAACTTTAAGAAGTCACATAACTAGGTTTTATTTTTCCCAACTCATTAAGTTCACCTTGTCTATATAAACGAAATCTTTCCAAATGAGGTTACAGGGGGTTCATCTATAATCATGGGCCAAGAGGATGCTGGATGGGCCCTGTGTGGTTTACAGGGGAACAATCACAGGGCAGGGGCTGGAAGGCTTCCTTCTGCCTCCCTGGTTTTATTTATACTGAGACCCTCAAATCACGTGTAAGGAGCTGCAAGCTTTGCTGAGAGGTTGCAAAGCTGGCACAAGGGTGGTGGAAATATTGCCAAGTCAGCAAACGGACAGATGGCAAATTGGAAAGAGAGCAAGGGAGCTGAAGAGACAATGGAAATGCTAGACGACTGTGGGATACAACGCTGTTCGGTTTTAACTAACAATTTGGTATGCAAATCTAGTGAGCAATAAAAGAAGATAAAGACTCAACTAAAATCACTGAAAAGTAGAGCTGGAAGAGACATTAGAAATAACTTAGCCCCTCTCTCCCTGACCACCCCCGCAAATATTTATACAGGAAGGCTCAAATGACTTATGTAAGGCATTGTCACTAGTAAGTGAATTCTGTCCCTAAAAAATACAAACAAATAAAAACAAACCCATAAGTCAAGACTGATTAGTAAGTGATCGCTGTAAATATAAAGAAAGGAAAAACTGTCCACTCCTCCTTCTGACAAGCGACAAGAAGATACTGTTAAACCACACTTTTTGAAGGAAGAAGGATGGAAACGGAGCTGCACTCAGAGACATCACCTTTCTGAACCTATAAGTGAGTGTCCTTTAAAGATAGGACTTTATATGGTCATGGCAAGTGTTTATAATCAGAGAAGGAAAAGTTGGACAAAAAAGGCCAAAATGAATAGGACCTGGCATCCCTTGTAATTGTGGCTCCAAGGAGAGGAATTACAGGATTGCGTGTGGGTAACGTCCAAGTCATTTCTGAATCCAATCCAAATCCCCTAGCTGCTATCAGGAAAACTGTATGCAAACCAACGATTCACAATCATCCACCTCACAGCAAGGACTTGAGTTCTTCGTTACTGCCCTGTGAGAATCCTATAATGTTACTGGATGGGGGCCAGAGCAAGGGCGTGGAAATGATCACGGTCAGGAGGGGGCCGTTAAATTAGTATAAATTCTCATCTGCCAAGATGAATGTGGAAGAGGGAGTTGATGGAAGTCTACAGAATCAAAAGGGCAACGGGTAGGGTAAACATGGAACTTTTACAGCCCGATGCTATTAAAACCCGGAGATGGAGAGAGGGTGGTAGAGGTGATGCCTTGGAGATTTCAGAAGTCAATTTAGGATAAATAAAAGTACCATTTAATCAGTATATAGTAAACTTTTGTCACTCATTACTTCAAGAATTGGTAAAGGGTACAAGTACACAGAACTCCAAAAGACTTGCATGATATCAAGTCTAATAGTGCAGTTTTATGCTTTGAGACTATATCCCAGTAATGTCTTGAATTTAAGGATATGGCCTTGCTTGCTGTGCTGCTCTAAGGCCGAATGTTGAGGTGGATGATCAAAGGTCAAACCCAGTTCTGTGTTTCTTATGTTCCCCTGAAGAAAAGAAACTGGCCAAAGGCATATTATCAATACACGAGTATCCAGAAACACACCCTCCAACTATCTGAGGGATTTAAGTTTGTTGCTAATGTCATACATAAAAACCTGGAATACAGTCGGTTCTCTTCAAGCCTTCATTTTTATTCGCACTGCATTTGTGTCTAAATAGCATAAATCATTAGTTAGCCTTATAACCTGGCTGCTCAGAGAATAGTATAAGGTTATGTTTTTTACCCTCTCTGCACCACCCACCTACCTAATTCCCTTAACAAAAACTTTGGACCTCGCCCAAATTTGGGGCCTAAAGTTTACTGACTTAAACATGATACATTCAATGTTTTGTCTACGTGAAATCTTCGTTGATTATAACTATCCCACCTCACACATAGCACAATTTCCAGAAAAAATGTTTTATGAAATAATGTTCATTTTCTTTTTTACAGTTGTTGATCCAATTAAACACCCATCTCCTTGCATTATTAAGCAATCCATATTCTTTTCAAGCACTGTACCCTGAGAAACTTTGTCAAATGTCTTTCTGAACTCAAGGTTCCCTCATCTGAAATCAAGATGCACAACATTTGACTCTACTAATCTCTTCTATCAAATAGATGATGATGTTGGTTTGGTATGACTTTCTTTTGGTGAGTTCTTGTTTATTCCTAGGGATGTCTTCTATTTTCCCATTATTCACAATCATCTGCTTAACAAACTTTTCTAGAATACAAGTAGTACAGTGTATTACATAGACAGTCAAAAAACTTTGGTTGAGAGAATTATTGTTCCAGCTCATGGATGAAGGATGTACTACTTTATATTCCACTCTATGGTCAGTCGCCTGGCATGGTCCTCAATTAGTAGATCCTTTCCCAAGGGAAGAGTCCTGCTTTCCTCTCCTTCCTTTTCTTCTTCTTCCTCCTCGCCTTTCATAAAAGTTTGTAAAGGGCTTACGCTCTGACAGGGGGCGAGGGAGATATGGAGTATGTCATCTAGTTCTGAGTAGCAGCACTGAGAGAAGTGAGAATATATTGAACAAACCTTTATGTTATTATCCTATTTAATAACAGGTCAGACTATGTTTTAAAAATTAATTTAGGATATATTTATATAGGTGTTTACTATGTTTCAGACATTGTTTTAAGGGCTTTATGATCATTAATTCATGTAATCTTTATAACAACTTTATAAGATAGGAGCTATTATTATTCCCATTTTACAGATGAGAAAACTGAGGCACAAGGTTGGTAACAAGTGGAGCCCAGATTTGAACCCAGGGAGTCTGGCTCCATGGTCTGTGCTTTTAGCCTCTACACTATGCTGCTACGGAAGTAATAGGAAAAACGTCTCCAGATGCCAAATCATCATTTGATGCCCCTTTCAACAGAGAAGGTAATACAAAGAAAATGAATGGAGAAACAAATAACAAGCACAAAAGAAAGGAGAGATGCAAAAAAACCTCAGACTTCTCTTATTAGGACGTGTACAAAGCATGCTAGAACTTCAGGTGTACACATAAGTATACAGGTTAAAAGTGTCTTAAGGTTGAGATGCACCAGGGCATTATAGCTAAACCAATCTTTCCCAGAAAGCTCCCTTCTTAAAAACTCACCTGTACTGAACTGAAAACCTTTTTGTATCACTAGCCTCAGCCCTAAATCTTAGGCTGCTTCTCAAATTCTGCCCTGTGATAGCCTGTTGCACCTCTCCACTGATTATATAACGACAAGTTGCAATATACTGAACGTTTGTTTCTCCCATCACATGACGGTATTCTATAATTTACTTTGTACAATACCTCCTGCTTTCTTTCACTAAGCAGCCTAAAATGGAATTTTGAAATCAAACACACTACAGGCATTGCTGTAGTACACAACCAACCGAGGAAAACAGCAACTGCTACTTTGGGAGATTTGGGGAGTTCTCAAAGTACAAGTTAAAGCCGAAATGAATTTTCTATTCAAGGAGACTGAGGACACTTCTCTGTTCATATTACAAAAGATAATATGTGTTTTTAAACCTTTTTCATGGCACAATTCTTTTCGGTAAGATTTTGAAAACTGAAAAATCTCTCCCATCTGGGTAGAAATCTTGAACATTTTCATAGACAGTCCTACACTTTTTAAAAAGCTGACTGTATTAAATATAAAAAGAGTACCTGGAATTTCCCAAATAAGTACTTTTCAGAGAGTAATACTTAATTGTGCAAGGCTGCAGTTCAAATATTCCTGAAGAATTAAGTAGGAAAACTTTCAAGCTTCAAACTATTTCTTTAATAATAAATAGAAAAGTGTTACTGGATTATTAATGTGGATGTCAAAGATAAAGTTATTGTTTGATATTTTAGTAATTCTCAAAACTAATCTGATGGGTTTTTTTTAACTTACCTAAAGACATGAACTTTTTTTTTGGAGCCATGATCCTAAATTAGAACAGATATGGGAGGCTGTCAGATAAGGGAATGATAGCAAATAGCACTTATTGCAAAGTTCAGTTCAGTAGGGCTCCAAAAAGACAGAATTCATATAAAGAATACATGGGAGGTTTTCTGATTTTGGGGTTTTTTTCCAAATCGTTGTTTTCCATGGAGATTGACTCCCTCTTTTATGACAGGAAGAGTTCCAGAACTATTGCACAATAAGTTTTAAGGAAGTTATTTCCCCTTCCCCAAATCCTTCCCTCTCGGCACCCTGCACCACAGCAGCTGTTGGGAAATGTCTGAGTGGTACATGGTGTCTTTTTTTTTCTGCGAAGGGAAAACATTCCTGGTCCTTTTTAGTAGTAGGGATATCTGACAAGGTGTGGATCAGATACTTCTTGTTTCTAAATTGAGGGACTTTGCTCACATGGAACCCCAGAGTTTGTAGAAAGCTGCCAGAAGGAAAGTATGGGTGGAGGGCCCTGGAGGGTCAAGACTATCCTGAAGCACGAAACAGTCCCTTAGACTCATTATTTTATTTAATGGAAGTCTGTCATTGTTGATGAACAAAATATTTTATTTAATCAAAGCTATGTCATCCAAGGACTTCAGATTCAAGAGAAATTTCATTTTGCGTTGGTTCCTAAATTAAATTTTCTTCTTTTACATCCTGATTGTACAAATCTTTCTTCTCCCCATGTTGAAACAGTATTTGGCTTTCATAATTAAGCAACACAGGAACTGCTCTGTGTTGTGAGCACCCTCACCACTCTCTTTAAATAAACACATTGCCAAGGTATTCCTACTTTGACTATTTAAATACACACTTGGAGCTTTAAAAGAACCCAATTTATATCTAGCCTGACACAGCCATGATTGTACAAAGAAAAGTGACATCAGTGGGCTCAAATGGAGACTGAAACTCAAGGATAAGGAAGAATCGATCAAGTTCAATCCCTGTGCCAAGATCAATACAGAAGGGACCTGGATTGCTGGCATGACGGCCACGTGGTGCATTGCATTAGGCTTTGAGATAAGCCATCTTGGTTGAGTCCTCGCAATAATACCGTGAGACATATAGTATTTTCTCCTATTTTATAGATAGAGCAAAATATCCAGAGAAGTTAAGTAATTATCTCAGGTTCCCATAGTTGCTAATAGCAGAACTAGAATCCTTCTGTGTAACTATAAATTCCATGATTTTTTTTTCCAGTATATCTGAGTCCAATCACCTACCAATCTGACCATGGCTAAGCAACATTGATGTAGAAGTTCTTTGCTCACTAAGAGGGAGGATGCTCACTCGTCCTCCCTCTGTCTTCCATTCTAACAAAATCCTTACATATTGAGGTAACAGGTAGAGATTCCTTCAATTAAGAGAGGCTATGCTCATTCTCCTAAGTCTGAGGGTTAAATCATGATTGATTTAAACTAATCATCTTCATCTCACTTCCCTTAACTAGATTGATATGAGTGGCCATGGGTAAAGGGCCAATGAAATGTAAGGCAAAGACTAGACTTCTCTTTCAGAATTAAAGACAAAGAAGAGAAGGTCTTTTGTTCTTACACTTTAACTCCTGCCTTGAATGTGGATGTGATTCTTGGTGGTGCAGTAGTCACCCTGCAACCATAAGTCAATGAGGATGGGGGTGAAAATCAATGTGCTAAGAACAGTAAAAGTAAAGATGGAAAGGGCATTTGCCCCTGATGCTACCACTGAGCAGTTAATTCAAGATCAACACCTGCCTTCCTCTAGACTATCTCATATTTGAGACAAGTAAGCTCTTAATATTCTAGGCCATTAATAGAGTATTCTAGCATTTGCAGCTGAATACTTTCACTACAAATATAGTTATAAAGTCAACATTTTAGAATAAAATGTGCTGTTTGACTTATACTGCAAAAAGCTTCTGTTTGTTTTGGCTGCTTAGATGATGCTGAAAACACGTTAAGTTTGTTAAGCCCTAAAGGACACCCTGAATGCACTTTTCTCTTACAGATCATTAACGAAGAACCCTTTTCTAGATGGGGATGCTTAAAAAATTTTGCCATACGAGTCTGTAGACTTTACTGAATATTTTAAATTTCAGTGTAAAAATCTCCCTATCATATCACTAAGATACTCAAAATATTTCCTTAACTAGAAGTTTTCACCTGCATAGATTTGATGAGTATGTACTGTGTGCTAAGCTCTGTGCTGAGTGTGGGAATTAAGAAATGATTAGAAACTAATTCTAAGAGTGGATATGGAAAATGGAACTAAGTATGCATTAAAATAAAGTGTTGGGAGCAACTTCTGCCTGAAGGGGACGGGAAAGATGTGAAAGCAGGGGACATCTAGCTGGGGCTGTGAAATATAAGTAAGAGTTTGTCTGGAGGAGAAGCAGGGCAAAAGCCATTTAGAGAAAGGGAAGCGGTCTTTGTAAAGGGAGGGAGTCATGGAGTGGCATGGCAGCCATGGGAGTAGGGAGACTTTGCAGAGGAGGCAGGATGATGGGAGGTGACACCAGAGTAGATGGCTGTACAGATTGTGAACTTCCTTTGATGCTCTGATCAACTGCTTAGAGTTTATCCTACAGATGATGAAGAATACTAGAAGGTCTTGAAACACTGGAGGGACAGAATCAGATTTGGGGAGAGAATTCTTTACTTCAATATTTTTCTATAACAAAAATATAATACATAATCATGTAAAAGTTCAAATACCACAGAATATATAAACATGTAAAATATATACAAATGGAAAGTTTTCTTGCCTTCACACCTATTCTATCTCAGGATAATCTTCTAGTAACATCTGGTATGTATTCTTCTGGATTTTTCTTTTTCACGTATACTGTCATCTATTTTATCTATTTGTCTGCATCTGTATCTATCTCCCTCTGAGTATGTATCTATCTTTTCAACAAAGATAGAACTGCAAACAAAGATAGGATAACAAACAGGATATATCTATAGTCTACTGTTTACCTAAGAGTATACTTCCCTGTCAGCACATGCAGATTTATCTCATTGTTCTTAACATTTGCATAGTAATCTACAACAGGCTCTGCAGCCCATGGGTCATGGGTCAAATCAGCACAGCTCTGTTTATGTAAATGAAGTTTTATTGGAAGACAGCCACACTCATTGGTTTACATATTGTCTATAGCTACTTTCTTAAAAGCAGAGTTGAGTAGTTATGATAGAGACCATATGGCCTGCAAAGCCTGCAATATTACTATCTGGTCCTTTACAGAAAACATTTGCTGACTGCCAGTCTATAATATATATGCACTAGAATAAATTTCATCATTTCCATACTTACAGACAGGTCACCCAACTGTTTCATCACAAATAAAACCGTAACTAACATTTTGATACATATATCTTTATCTGTTTAAGTGAATGTTTCTGTAGAAGAGTTTTCTAGAAGTAGTTTTGCTATATTAACAGATTTTCTTCTTTTTTCATTTTTTGGAGAGAATCCTGGTGGCAGTGTGAAGAGTGTGGAGTTAGGAGTCTGAGGGCAAATGGATCAATGAGAAGGTGATTCTTATCATCTAGGTTAGAGATTAGGCAAGTCCAAAGGTGGGAATGGGCAGAAGTGTTAGAATTGAAGAGATTCAGGAGGGAATGCTGAGAATGCCACATTGGATAAAGTCAAGTTATTCACAGTGGATAAAGTCAAGAAGGAAGGGGGGTGTTGAATGCTTCTGGGGTTGAAATGCTTCTGAAATCAAAAGGTTAGGTAACTCATCCACAGGGAAAGAAAAGATAAGCACCACCAGAAATGTGAATTTAAGGAAGTGTATTTTACTTGACTATCACTATTATGACAAATTGATATAAAACTCTCATGAGTACTTTCATTCTGGGACAAGTAAGTGTGACTGTCAACAAAGGTTTGGGTTCTTTATTACCCATGTAAGTTTGTTTTTCTTGAAGTATAGTGGATTTACACTATTACATTAGTTTCAGGTATACAACCAACACTAGTTATTTTAAATCCAACAGTTCCCAGTGTGGAGGTCATCACCCTGCTGTCTTTCCACCGTCCTTCGCCAGCCTCCCCTTGGTTCGCCAGCCTTCCCCTGGTCACTTACGCAGCCACCTTCCCTGCAGTCCTGTCCCTCATCCCCCCAAAGAGCAGACAAAACTCCTAAGGCAAACACCCTTGCATCCTTAAATTCATGATCACTGAAATGTTTATTCAGGCGTCTAGCTTTCTTCTGAATCACATTTTCGTAGGAAGTCACATATTTCCTGTGAATATCCCCACACCACAAGTTAAACATGTTTTCAAGTTTCTCTGAGATTATCTCTTTCACTTGATGACCATTTTTCACAAATACACTTTCCATGTCACAGGCATTACTGATTAAGCTGAGACTGCCAGAGGCCCATAAAGTCACATGAACTCATAAAGGCAGATGCTGCCTGGGACCCCTGCCTCGTCCCAGAGCCCATGCAGATTTAGGCCTCCACAAACACACGTCCATAGAATTTGAGAGCAACAACACATAGTTGAAGAAAAGCTAATAAATTTGAAAATGCCATAGGTCATTTGTGCTTTCCAAGCGCTGTGGGATTTTCCATGGTGGGCTGTTAACATGACTTATTACAGAGCTTTGGTGGGTATTAAACCAGAGTGTTCTAAAATCTGTAAGTATTTTTTAAATGAGGTAGTAATATGATAACATGTGTGGTTTCGTTTCTGCAATTTTTAAGAGGAAAGGAGCTCCAGTAATGGACAGAATTTGACCAAAAGAAACTAAGTGTTGACTGGAAAGGAAGAGGTGGACCCTAAATGATTCTGGACCCTGAGAAGAAAACGTGGATGGAATTATTGAGTGATCTAGAAAAAGAAGTTACAGAAACAAAGCTGAGAGCAAAATGCCATGATCTCTTTTGGAACATGGTGCTTACACAACTGTTCTACATGCTGAATAGGTCAGTAATTCTATTACCAAAATTCACATGGTGAAGCGAAGAAGATCTTAGGGCTTCTTGTCTACGAGAACCAGCAACTCTGCTACTAAAGTTCTTTGGCAGCTCTGAGTGTCATAACAACAACGTAGATGCCTCTGCCTGAGACTTTTGAGATCAGCTCCAGGGAAGTTCAGACAAGACTGCTCAGAGCCTTGTTAGACTAGCCGAGGGTGCTACGGGCGCAGGTGGTGACACACAGTCATCCTTTCTACCAACTGCCTAGGTTCTCCTGATGCCGGCAGGGAAAAGCAAATGGACCACAGGCCCTACCACTTCCCCCATAAAGCAAATGCATTAAAGAAGAAATTCAAAACCTAGATGTGCAAAATCATGCAGGACATATTCTGAAGAAAAAGAAAAAATCACTCATGCTGTAGCCCAGCCCCATGGAGAAGTAAAGCAAAAAAGAAACTTATGATATGGTAAAAGGTTAAATCTGAAAAATGTACTCAGCCCTCGACAGCTCTCCATAAGCAATTCCCACAGTGTCTAGAGATGTCAATAAAGGAAGCACTGGATAAGGAAGAAAAAAGTAGAATTCCAAACTACTAACAAAAGTTTAAAATTAACAATTCCTCCCTTTGTTTCTTACAGCATGTTTTTTTTTTCAGCTTGCAACTTAGAATTTATTTAACGCTACCCTGAAGTTAATTTTTTACACATTTATTTTCACCAGGTTGACCTCTCCTCGAAGGCACGAGTCCTGCTTTCTTCATCTCTGTATTCCCTATTCACCCCATCCTTTCCCAACTCCGGTAACTACCAGGCATATATTAGGCATAATAATGGTTCTATAATTTCACCCTCTCCTGACTACTGTCAAGTCTTTATTACAGTGTTTTCCAGAAAAAATAATTACCTTTAAACAGTCAGCCTGATGGAGTGCAATGCTTCAGAAGTGAACACTAACCCTGTATGATGCTTTATGAGAAAAAATTCCTGCCAAATAGATTTGAAAAATGGGGTCTATACTATTCTCCTTCCGGAAGTCACAGGCACACAGCAAATTACAGGCTCTGAAAAGACCTGCATTGACATGATCAGTTCAGTCACGTTTAGCTCAGTCTACCTATTATGTTGAATAGGGGTACTTTTTGTTTTAATCATTTCTATTAACCTACTCTGGAATTATCCTGCTTTAGAACTTTGCTACTCAAAGTGTGGTCCATGGACCAGCAGCACTGACATCACCTGGGAGCTTGCTGGAATCTCAGGCCTCTGACCGCAGCCCTACAGAACCCGAGCCAGCACTTTAACAAGATACCCAGAGTGATTCACACACACACATCAATGTTTGTAGGACACACCTGAAATTCTGGTGTAACTGGAAAAGGCTTTAGCTTTGGAACCAGATGGCTCTATCTGATTACCGTGTTATCTCCTGCGATGACAATATATATCTTGCATGGTCATTGTGAAGATAAGGTAATATACATAAATCACCTGGCACATGATAAATGTTACTAAATAAATTATACCTATTAATATTGATTGTTATTCATACTTTATATATACTCCACTCATTATATAATATGTAATTAGAGTTGTTCACTTCAAATGACCACCAGAAGTGATCTGTTAATACTTTTGATTCTATAAGGTTAGTATAATTAATGTTTATTGCAATGAAAGGGGAATTTTATAACCTCAGAAGTTCCCCTTCACTTCTTCTCCAAAGGAATTGTTTTCATTACACGGACCTACACTTTCAGAGGAATAGGAAGCTGTTTTACATACATCTGAGATGGTTCTTTTTTGGTTGCTCTCCTTTTCCTGCAGGAGAAACGGAGGACACAGAATTGGAATTTAAGTCTCATGTCTGAAATGTTTAGATTCCTGAGGACACATTTTATGCCATTAATTTAATACCCTAATATTTAATTAGCAATTCAACTTCAATTTATCTTAGGCATGTACAAACAATATCCATTTTTTAAATGACTGCATTAGCTTGCTTTCCATGTTGCATGTAGCAGACATTTACTGAGATACTATCAGAAAGAAAAATGTACAAAAGTCAGTTGGGAAAGCAGTGAAGCTAAATGAAAAACAAAAAACAACCGATCGACAAGCAAAATCCTTTCTGCCCACATTTTCTATTTTTGCTACATTATTTAATATATATCCTATGAACTCCATTTGTATTTTGTACCCACATGTGCTTTAAATGGCCAAAACTTTTCATTTTTTCTTAGGATTAGGAAGTCCTAGGAATTATATGTTTCAGTCTCTCTATAATCTTCTCTCTATAGTATACATATGAATCATATATCATATATAACACACACACACAATGTCTACTTTTAAATGTTCAGAAGGTCCTTTCCCATTACCTCTCTCTAAATCTCACAATATTTTCCTAGAAGGAGAAGAGACATACAGTATTTTTTTTTAATAGGATGCTTCAGAGGCCTGGGGGATTTAAGGGATTTTTAAAGGACTTTTAAGGGATACAGTGTTTCACAGGCAAAGCTAGAATAAGAAATCAGGGTTTTTGTGAATTTGTTGTTGTTGTTTTGTATTCCATCTCTTTGCTAAACCTACTATTGCGTCAATATTAAGCCTTCTGGAAGTTTTTGTTCTAAAGCGTAGGAGTCTGCACGTTCTTAAAGGAGCTTAGCTGGTTGGGAGCTTGACTGCCTTTCTTATGTAGAAACCACTTCCCCATCCACCTGGCCAGGAGGGTGAGTGAGATCCATGAACTTCGGAGCATGGATGTCCTTCCTTTTGGATTTGCTATAACCGGTATCACACAGAGGACACTCTAAGAGGAAGGGCTGGATGTTTCATGAACTCTCTACAGCTCCCTATGCATGCTTACTAAAATCAAGTAAAAACAGAAATGACATTAAGAGTTTACTGCATTTTAAAGGGGAAGACTTTTAAACTTCTTTATTTGCAGTACTGGTAAATAAATATTTATTTATTATGCTTAAAGGACCCTTGTTATTCATCCTGTATTTCAACAAGCCTTGGCAGGGCAGTGTGCTGTGATAGGTGAACTGTTTTTCCTCTTGTTTTCCCTTCATTTTATTTCTTCTATATGACAGCATATCTATTTATGGTAATCCCACATTTGATGATAAGCTCTCAGAATTTCAGTTATTTATACATACCACCTCTTCTTACTTCTCTCTCCCATTTCTAGTATGTATTTTTGTTAAGAAAATACTCATTCATTTCATCATTCCTTGCCAGTTTGATTTTTTCCCCAGTTTGACCATGTAGGTGCATGCTGAATGTACTGACCTCTCGAGGGCCTTTCCAACATATTTCATACATTCTTACATCAAATAAAGTAGATAAAAGTCAGAAGTTGGGCTCTTTTCCTACCATGCCACTTTTTGAGTAAGGAAAGAAGTAGACTTCAGTTTTTATGACCAATCTGACACCAGCAACATCAAGAGATTCAACTACTAATCTTCTGTCCTAAAAATGTGTTTTCAGTTTATTTCTGTCAAATGTCACAGACTGTCAAAATAAAGTCTGCATAGGTTCCTATTATCTGTTGCCATGAACAATTAGCATTACAAACATCATAACTAGAAAATAACAAAGCATTAACCGGACTTGACCCTGAACAGGACTTATTGCCATAGCAATGAGGACTTAAATAGCCAGCAAGGCCCAAGGGCCAATGGCAAAGGGATCTCCTTGCTTCCTAGGAGGCAATGAACAGCAACAGGAGGACAGAGACAGATTCCCAGGCTCTCTGAATAAAGAGAGAGCTGTAGAGATGTTTGCTGGCTCCTGCAGTGAAAGATCAGCATTTCCCTGGAGAAGCCTGGGCAGCAGAACTGCAGTATCACTAGTACTTTCTGGACCACTGAGTAAGGCACCCTGTGACTGGTACACTCTCCTCTTCTCTAAAATGAGGGAATAAAATGATGATCTCTAGGTCCCTTTCATTTCTAGCCTGCTGTAAGTCTATGATTCCAGAAGGGCCTTGAAAAAAATTTTTTTCTAGAATATTCTGAGTTGTAGACTACAGAAAAAGGCAGAGAAGACTTTCTAGAGTCATGTAATGTTACCTCAGTGGTAGCCAGTCAACTGCATGACTAAATTCCTTCATATGATCACACTTGTTATCCAACCAAAGGCAATCTCAGGCTCATGTGGACAAGACTCTCTTGAACAGTAACTATGTGAACATGTCTTTACCTGTTCAGAATTGGTCAAGAGATAAATCTTGACGAGAAGTAGCTAGAGAATCGCCTCTTTTTACCAAAATTATTCCAATAAGTTAACGTCACTTAATTTATTAACCCATTATGCTAAGTTTGGACATTCGGAAGGTACCAAGATTGCTTTCTGTTATGAAAAACCACACGCACACAGAAAGGATATGAAAGGATTCTGAGAAGTGGGGTTTCCACGGGAGCTATTTAAAACTTCTTCAATTCAAACCCCTATTCCACTTCCTCACCTTTCCCATACCCAAGTATCACGTCCAACACACACATCTGGGCAGCTGATCTGCTCCAAAGAATTCACTGAGAAAGCAGACCTGCCGCACAGCCTCTGTGCCAATTCATCTCTCTTTTCCTTTTGTTCCAATGGAAGAGGAGTCTTCTCCAAGCAAAGGATAAATCTTCCGACTTAGCATCAGTTTTACCCTTTTTCGCCCAAATTTTCAACATTCATTTCAAGCAGCCCTCTTATGAACTTATCACTTTTAAAGAGGAATACAAAACAACAACACACAGGAAACTATATTCAATATCCTGTGATAAACCATAATGGAAAATAATATAAAAAAAGAATGTATATATATATATGTGTGTGTAACTGAGTCACTTTGCTGTAGAGCAGAAACTGACACAACACTGAAAATCAACTACACTTCAATAAAAAAATAAACAAAACAACAACAAAGCAAATGAATGGAGGTGGCACGGTAACATAAAGAAGAACTATTCTTGCACGGTGGGGAAGGAGGTGGCAACATTATCAGCGTATAATATTAACGGCCACCATACCCCCAAGGAGTCAATGAGATCAAGGCTCGTTGAGGACGAACGTCTTAAGTTGTATGTCTCTTCCATTTTTAGTGCCAGAACATCGAAAATACATAATAAGTTTTTGCTTCCTGAATGTTGAAGGGATTCATGGAAATTCACAGCAGCACTTTCGCAGGAGGGCCCAATCTCCAGACTACAGACAGTAATATTTACCACCTTCTATTTTATAGCATTTTGATGCCTTCAGAGCACTTCCACATATATTTAAGCATTGCGATTACTATTTGTTTGACACAGTATTGTAGAGACCTCCATATTTGTCTGGACTATGCTGATAATTAGCTACCTGACTTGACCTAGGATTCATTTATCTGGAACTACTCAATTTTTTTTTTTTTTTTCTTTTTTGCGGTACGCGGGCCTCCTACTGCCGCGGCCCCCCGCGCCGCGGAGCACAGGCCCCAGACGCACAGGCCCAGCGGCCACGGCCCACTGGCCCAGCCGCCCCGCGGCACGCGGGACCCTCCCTGACCGGGGCACGAACCTGTGCCCCCCGCACCGGCAGGCGGACCCCCAACCACTGCGCCACCAGGGAAGCCCAGGAAATTTCATTTTTGACGCATTTTCAACTTGTGATTCACCATGGCTCTTATGATCTCACTTGGTTCCAACCATTTCTATCATACCATGTGGCTTAGTTTCTTTCTAAAGTTTAATACCTTGTAGTTTCACTTAATTTTACTTACTTATTTGTGATCACTCATCCTACTTGCCAAGGATATTAGCTCTAATCTTATATTTCGAGATTATGATTCCCTTTGGATTTTGGTATCATCTAGAAATTTAATGAACATGCTTATTATTCCCTTATTCCTGTCCCTGGTAAAACTGTGCAGAAGGACTTAAAGGGGGAAAGCAGAGTGAATGCAAATACAGACAAATTTATCTGCAATGTTAAACAGAGGCCCAAATTCTCACATTTTAATTAATGTAAACATATTATACAAGGGGGAGGGGGAGTGGGGAAGGGATGCATTGGGGGTTTGGGATTAGCAGATGCAAACTGTTACATATAGAATGGATAAACAACAAGGTCCTACTGAATAGCACAGAGAACTAAAAGAATATGTGTGTGTGTATATGTGTGTGTGTATATATATATATATATATGTATATGTATAACTGAATCACTTTGCTGTAAAATAGAAATTAACACATCGTAAATCAACTATGCTTCAATAAAATAAATTTAAAAAACATAAATACCTCTGAGACAATTTATTAATCATTTGACTGACTTTTATAAAGTACCGCCTGTGTACAGCACATTTTGCTATGTGCAATGGGGAATTTAAAAAAGGGTGTGTCATGTATTCTGCTCTCAAGAAGCTTACAGTTTATTGAGAGGTAACTTGTGAATCTTGAGGAATAAAACAAAGTAGAACAGAGATGTGCAGTAATGCTGGAAGAAGTAAAAAACTGAAGACCTGTAGACAAAGTCACAATCATTTCTCTTGAGGGAAAAAGGGCTTCACAAACTTTCATGAGGCATGTAATACAAAACTGGACAAAATATATGAAACGATGGTGACATTGGACCACAGCCAGCACAAGTCAGGGATCCCCAGGAGAAGAGAAACCAAATGAAGTAAGTCATATGATAGTCCCTGTTTATGGCCTGGAGAGCACTTTCCAGGTTTCAGTGCAGGAAACGGAAACCCACACAGAGGCAGGGCTCTCCCTGAGCTGGAGAAACCAAGTTGAGAATTTCTGGAGAGCAAAGTGAATAGAGTCACCAGCACAGTGAAGAAACAGCTGCAAAGAGAGAGAGTTCCAGAAATTGACAGGTGTAACTGACTGGTGTGTGTGTGAGGAAACTACCTGAGGTCCGGGAAAGGCCCACCGGAAAGGAGCATCAAGAGTGACCTCCAAGAAAAAAGAACGATATAAAGGCCATTTGCAGCGACATGGACAGATCTAGAGATAATCATACTGAGTGAAGTAAGTCAGATAGAGAAAGACAAATATCAGATGATATCACTTATATGTGGAATCGAAAAAATGGTACAAATGAACCTATTTTACAAAACATAAATTGAGTCACAGGTGTAGAAAACAAACTTATGGTTACCAAGGGGGAAAGAGGGGGAGGGATAAATTGGGAGATTGGGATTGACACATATATATTACTATATATAAAATAGATAATTAATAAGAACTTGCTGTACAGCACAGGAAACTCTATTCAATACTCTGTAATGACCTCTATGGGAACAGAAGCTAACAAAAAGTGGATCTAGGTATAACTGATTCACTTTGCTGTACAGCAGAAATTAACACAACATTGTAAATCAACTCTACTCCAATAAAAAAAATTAATTAAGAAAAATAAAAGAAAAAACTTCCACAAGCCACTTAGATAGCCTCATCCACCAGACAGCAGAAGCAAGAAGAACTACAACCCTGTAGCCTGTGGAACAAAAACCACATTCACAAAAAGAGAGACAAGATGAAAAAAAGGCAGAGGGCTATGTACCAGATGAAGGAACAAGATAAAACCTCAGAAAAACAACTAAATGAAATGGAGATAGGCACTCTTCCAGAAAAAGAATTCAGAATAATGATGGTGAAGATGATCCAGGACCTCCCTCAGAAAAACAACTAAATGAAGTGGAGATAGGCAACCTTCCAGAAAAAGAATTCAGAATAATGATGGTGAAGATGATCCAGGACCTCGGATAAAGAATGGAGGCAAAGATCAAGACGATGAAAGAAACGTTTAACAAAGATCTGGAAGAATTAAAGAACAAACAAACAGAGATGAACAATACAATAACTGAAATGAAAAATACACTAGAAGAATCAATAGCAGAATAACTGAGGCAGAAGAAAGGATAAGAGACCTGGAAGACAAAATGGTGGAATTCACTGCTGCAGAACAGAATAAAGAAAAAGAATGAAAGGAAATGAAGACAGCCTAAGAGACCTCTGGGGCAACATTAAATGCAACAACATTCGCATTATAGGGGTCCCAGAAGGAGAAGAGAAAGAGAAAGGACCCGAGAAAATATTTGAAGAGATTATAGTCGAAAACATCCCTAACATGGGAAAGGAAATAGCCACCCAAGTCCAGGAAACACAGAGAGTCCCAAACAGGATAAACCCAAGTAGAAACACACCAAGACACATAGTAATCAAACTGGCAGAAATTAAAGACAAAGAAAAATTACTGAAAGCAGCAAGGGAAAACCGACAAATAATATACAAGGGAACTCCCATAAGGTTAACAGCTGATTTCTCAGCAGAAACTCTACAAGCCAAAAGGGAGTGGCATGATATACTTAAAGTGATGAAAGGGAAGAACCTACAACCAAAGTTACTCTACCCAGCAAGAATCTCATTCAGATATGATGGAGAAATCAAAAGCTTTACAGACAAGAAAAGCTAAGAGAATTCAGCACCACCAAACCAGCTCTACAACAAATGCTAAAGGAACTTCTCTAAGTGGGAAACACAAGAGAAGAAAAGGACCTACAAAAACAAACCCAAAACAATTAAGAAAATGGTCATAGGAACATACATATCGATAATTACCTTA
>NC_041233.1:9738715-9739611 GCF_002837175.3 Physeter macrocephalus | reverse complement strand
AAAAAGATATTCCATGCAAATGGAAATCAAAAGAAAGCTGAAGTAGCAATACTCATATCAGATAAAATAGACTTTAAAAATAAAGAATGTTACAAGAGACAAGGAAGGACACTACATAATGATTAAGGGATCAATCCAAGAAGAAGATTTAACAATTATAACTATATATGTACCAACATAGGAGCACCTCAATACATAAGGCAACTGCTAACAGCTCTAAAAGAAGAAATTGACAGTAACACAATAATATTGGGGGACTTTAACACCTCACTTACACCAATGCACAGATCATCCAAACAGAACAGTAACACAATAATAGTGGGGGACTTTAACACCTCACTTACACCAATGGACAGATAATCCAAAATGAAAATAAATAAGGAAACAGAAGCTTTAAATGACACAATAGACCAGGTAGATTTAATTGATATTTATAGGACATTCCATCCAAAAACAGCAGGTTACACTTTCTTCTCAAGTGCGCACAGAACGTTCTCCAGGATAGATCACATATTGGGTCACAAATCAAGCCTCAGTAAATTTAAGAAAATTGAAATCATATCAAGCATCTTTTCTGACCACAACGCTATGAGATTAGAAATCAAATACAGGGAAAAAAACGTAAAACACAAACACATGGAGGCTAAACAATATGTTGCTAAATAACCAAGAGATCACTGAAGAAATCAAAGAGGAAATCAAAAAATACCTAGAGACAAATGACAACGAAAACACAATGATCCAAAACCTATGGATGCAGCAAAAGCAGTTCTAAGAGGAAGTTTATAGCTATACAAGCTTACCTCAAGAAACAAGAAAAATCTCAAATAAACAATCTAAGGTTACACCTAAAGGAACTAGAGAAAGAACAAACAAAACCCAAAGTTAGTAGAAGG
>NC_041233.1:9657435-9736814 GCF_002837175.3 Physeter macrocephalus | reverse complement strand
TACCATATGACCCAGCAATCCCACTACTGGGCCTATACCCAGAGAAAACCATAATTCAGAAAGACACATGCACCTCAATGTTCATTGCAGCACTATTTACAATAGCCAGGTCATGGAAGCAACCTAAGTGCCCATCAACAGATGAATGGATAAAGAAGATGTGGTACATATATACAATGGAATATTACTCAGCCATAAAAAGAAACGAAATTTGGTCATTTGTAGAGACGTGGATGCATCTAAAGACTGTCATACAGAGTGAAGTCAGTCAGAAAGAGAAAAATAAATATCGTATATTAACCCATATATGTGGAACCTAGAAAATGGTATAGATGAACCGGTTTGCAGAGCAGAAATTGAGACACAGAAGTAGAGAAAAAAACGTATGGACACCAAGGGGGGAAAGCGGCAGCGGGGGGTTGGTGGTGTGATGAATTGGGAGATTGGGATTGACGTGTCTACACTGATGTGTATAAAATGGATGACTAATAAGAAAAAAAATAAATTAATTAAAACAAACAAAGAAAAATAACGGATTTTTGAAAAGGAAAAATAAAAAGAGCAACCTCCAGAGCAAACAGGCCAGGAAGAGTCCATGTCTCCTCCAGCCAGAGTGACGCATGGGACATCTGCAGAACACTCTGAAGGGCACTGCCTTGGCAGCCTTAGACTAAAGGAATTTTTGGTCCTTCCTAACAAATCTTAAAAGCAAGTCTCAAAAAGATGGAAATGTTTCCAACTTAAATGCATCCCAAAACAAAGATAAGACATTTTACAGGAATACAAAAATACCAGTACCCCAGGGTGTAAAATTCACAATTCACAATATCTGGCATCAAAGTAAAAAAAATCCTCAGACATGCAAACAAGCAGGAACATACAATCTATAATTAAGAGAGAATCAATAGAAATGGACCCAGCCATGACAAAGATGATATAATTTAGTAGACAGGATATTAAAAACACACACACACACACACACACACACACACACACACACACACATTCTCTCTCCCTCTCCCTCTTTCTGTTCAAGAAGGTAAAGGAAAGCATGAACACGATAAGAGAATTACACAAGATATAAAAAGCATCAATCAAACCGAATATACACTGGCTGGGATAAAAACAAAGAATGGAGTATCAGTGAACAGTGGAACAACATCAGATGACCACATAAATGGGTAACTAGAGTTTCATAAAAGGGGAGAAGAGAGGGAAATGGATAAACTACTTAAAGAAATATTGACTGAAATATGTCCTGATCTGATGAAAACTATACACCCATCGATTCAAGAAGCTCAAAAAAATGCCAAGCAAAAGAAATATGGAGAAAAACCACACCAAGGAACATTATAATCACATTGCTTAAAACCAGTGATAAAAGAGAAAATCTTAAAAGTGCTCAGAGAAAAAAAACAAATTCTATAGAGGAGTAAAGATACCAATGACAGCCAACTTCTGGTCGGAGACACTGCAAAAATGAGTCAGCAGAGCAGCCCCTTTAGACTCAACGAAGAACACCTGCCAACCTAGAGTTCAGAGTCAGAGAAACTATTTCACAAACAGAAAGGTGGGGTAAACAGAAGAGAGGAATTCACAGGGGAAGAAGGGGATAGTGTAAGAAAAGGTGTGTGGGTAGGAAGAAGTAGTGTGAATTCAGGGAACAGACAGGAAAGGGGTAGCGCCAGCAGTGTAAATGGAGGGACAGGGGTGGACATGAAGAGGGAAAGACAGATTAGCAACAGAGCTAAGAGGTCCTTGACCTTCAAGCCACAATAAAGAAACTGTTTTTTTTTTCAAGTAAAGTGGAGACTTCAGGGAAAATTTTAAAATGGGATGATACATTGTACGGTATTTTAGAGACCTTGAAAAGACTGAATAAAGACTGGAGAACCAATTGGTGAGGCAAAATTTTTAGAAATTATATGTATATGTAAATATATAAAGTTACATATTATACGTGTTATATATTATAGACGATGTATAGGATTATTTTAAATATGACTGTGAAAGATAAACAGACATTAAAGGACACATCGTAGAAATTGGTTAAAAATTATTTGCCTACACCTTTCTAGGTGCTTTAAAAAATAATGTCTTATTTACTACCTATTTACTATTTACTATTATTAAGGAGTAAAATTACACTGTAATCAACTAAGCACTCAAAATTTTGTTACAGGAGAAAGAGCAGGGGTCTGCACTCATTTCCTCTGTTCCTTCCTGGCTGTGTAAAAATGGGGAAACATGGCATGACCACACCCATTTTTCCGTTTCAAAATCTCTTAGTTTTATAGTTTTTTCAAAATAAATTTAAAGCAGCAATGATTATTTTTTGCTATTTTTATACACAGACTGAAGAACAAAGTTAGATATCAACAAACAAACAAACAAGAAGCCACAGTCAGTTTTGCTTCATTTTGAATGATAAAAAGGCTAAAAAATGCTGCAGGTTAAATCCTCTAGTCCCTTTTGTTTTGCAGTTACATGGCCAAGATTTATGCGGAATAACAAAAAGCCTGTTATAGTTTTTGCTTGCAGCTCCTTTTTTAAAGTATAAATGGCATCCCTATTCATCCTCCCTTCCTCTTTGATAAATTAATATGAAATGAAATCCCAGGTAAACTTAGATAATATATTGAAGAGCTTGTTGCAAAATAACGTATTTTTTATTGCATTAAAATTCAGCCAAAAGTGTGTATGCATTTATTTTAAAATATGAGTTTCCTCTCTGCTAAAGCCCCACAGACATTTTGGATAAGCCGTTTAAACTAAACAATGAGTTAGGAGGAAAATGTCCAAGTTTTGACTGGTCGTTCACTCCAGCTCTGATGATTTAGGTATGGCGCCATTTAAAAAATCTGAATGCTCGACCACAAACACTGTGGAAAAACCTACAAATTTAAGCATCAAGTACCTGACTCTGAGACAATCTGTACAGTTGATTCCCTGACTTCTTAGAAAAGATGGCTGAGGCTTAGAATTTCCTGGCAGGACACATTTAACAATTCCTGTTACCTAAACATTATGAAGCACGGAGACAACTCCCAAAATGTTGGATAAATTTGGAATCACCTACATAAATGTTTTTATACATTCATATCCCAGTAAGCAACTGCCAACCATTTTCATGGAAATGTGCTGCTGCTTCTGCAGGATCATTACAATCATTACACACCACCTTGTGTGCTGGGGTGGGGAGGGGAGACACCGTGGAAAGTACCACTCAGTGACGCATTCAGCATTTACTCACCAAGAGCTACTATGTGCAGGAGCAGAGCTGGATGCCTGGGGCAAAACTCAGAGGAACAGAAAATATCTGCTGCCTACCACCTAGTACATAGTTATGAAAAATACTGGCTATAAAAGGTTCTTTCCTAATGACAATTTTGAGACACTATTTAAAGTTTCAAGAGCTACAATCCTTGGAACGTATTATCTTAGGTCGATGCAAGCTGTTTCTTATCCCTTACCTTCCAACCGCAGTCTTAAATCTGATATTTGACTCTATCCCTTACCTTCCAACCGCAGTCTTAAATCTGATATTTGACTCTCTCTATATAAGGACCTACTCTACTGTATAGCACAGGGAACTCTATTCAATACTCTATAATGGCCTATATGGGAAAAGAATCTAAAAAAGATTGGATATATGTGTATGTCTAACTGATTCACTTTGCTGTATACCTGAAATAACACAACATTGTAAATCAACTATACTCCAATTTTAAAAAATTGCATTAAAAATATATATAATTTGCTAAATTTTTATATTCATTTAAAAATATTTTGGGGATATAGTCAGAGCCAAAATTTACTCTGGTAACAAGCAAGAGAAAGGATTCCTCTGAAACGTGTTATTCTTGACTATTATGTCCAATGAGATTGGGCAGTTTCAGGAACCCTGCTAAGTCCAGGAGAGCTGTGTAAGATACTCAGTGTTATAAACCAATATCAATAATTGTTATTTATGCAACAAGCTGTTAAGATCTAGTACTACTTTGTTGGGCAGTGCTGGGAATTATTAAATTCTACAAATTAACTTAGATTTCTTAACCATACATAAGATGTTTGCAGTTGAACTGACTGCTTCTGACCTAGAGTCACTCAGGAAGAGTGAGTTGCATTTAAACATCTTCATATCACCAGGATGAAAGTGCTTCAGTCACTGCTGGCTTTATTAAGGTACCTGCTTCCTTTTGTCTCTTTCATGAGCTGGGTAAACAGAATGCATTAACATTCAACATTCATTTACCAAATGTTTACTGAGCTTCAAAGTCAGAACAGCAAAGGATTAAAATGGATTGCTTATATTGAACTTCTACTTTATAAAGCCACTGGCAAGTACATAAAAAATACTTCCACATCTACCACTCAGACATTCTTAATAAAGAAGTCTACCCTACAGTTATTTTAAAATAGGTTGTATATACTGGATGGAGACATAACATACATTAATTAACTAAACAGGAAAAGATAAGACATGTGAAGTTGATCTTTCAGTATCTCACTCCTTGAATTAACAACTAGACGAAGTTCGGAATAAATAGGAATTTGAAAATATTTCATGAATGAGGAAGATAAATTAAGAGCTGCAACAATATTCATTTCTGTACTGAAAAACCTTTAGCACCTTTGTCTTGAAATTCTCAACGTCCTTTACAAACAATATTCACAACATTGTCATGTGAGGAAAAGAAATGCTATTTTATTCTCAAATGAGAAACATGAGGCTACAGCAAGGCATATGTTCTATTTTAGATTCCATTAAATAGATTATGTATAATTATACAACTCTTCAATGATTACAAGTCACTTGCATAATGCTTAAAAATGCAAATGACAACCTACATCGCAGAATTTCCTCATAATATAAACAGTCTAAAAATTTAGCTCTGTTTAGTAAGAGGGCAGAAATATTATGTTAAAACCTCAGGAAAGAATAAGACAAGAAGAGGCAATATTTGGTAAGAGCAACCATTTACCTATGCTGCCCACACTGGGCATCAAAATATAACTGTAACTGGATGGTTCTATAATTCAAAACTTCGCATAGAAAACAGGTCCATCTTCCTCCCACCATTTTTTTTCCCTCAGAGCATCCAGTTCATTGTCTCAAAGCACTCCCATTGTTTATCATCATTTCAGTAACTTTTACATTTTTCTTCCTTATCAGACATTGGGTATTAGAACAATAGTGACCCAGTACATACAAACATTTTAGGGCTATACATTTTACTCTATCAACATTGATTAGTCTTTCTCTGAAATAAACTGATTTCATAGAAATCATACTCTACAAATACAAATGCAATTATATTAATCTAAGAGTGATAAACAAAGATATAGAAATAATGTAATATGTAAGCTTTAGTAATATTATGTAACAGTTATCTTCTATTTTGGTAGCATCTGATTTCAGTCCAATTCCTCAATCCTTTTTATCCATACTAGTGTGAACTGAGTAGGAGAAGCTCTCTCCTTCCACCTTAGTAAATGCTGGGAACCGATGATCTCATGCATGAACCAGACTGAGGATACACATTAGCATGAGATTGAGCCAGGACGGATCCAAATGTGCATATGAGGAAACCACGTGAGCTACACACAGTATCGGGAAGTCTGTAGGTCAGAAACACACCTAGCCTTTGAGGGGCATAAGAAAATACAGAACTTGCTGTGATCAGCTTTGAATCGCTCCAGCTTTCAATGGTGGATTTCTCAACTGAATTTCACATACAACTGACTCATCCATCCAATTTTATTAGGAAATAAGACAGTCTAAATAAGTTTTTTTTTTCCCCCAGACCACTATAGCTTCGTCTTATAATTAACACAACTTAAAAAAATTACAAATCTGAGGGGAACCTTTTAAAATATGCTACAAACTTCTCTCACTTCTTACGATATGGTTACTATGATCATCAATGACTACCCCTAGCTGGGCACCAGCCACGCTTCGGCAAGCACCTGGTTAGGATGTTTCCTCTGAACATAAGAGCATGGCTCCAGACTCTCATGGTTTTGGACTTCCTCTGTTGTTTTCAAATGTTTGATACCATTTTCTCTACCTTCTCCTTGCTAGGCTATAGGCAGGCTCCTGCTCCAGTCCCCAACCTGAACTAAACAAGACTCTGGCTGTTCACTTTCCAATCTGTTGTAAGCTAGAGAACCAGGTAACCAAGCTCCTTAGAACTCTATGTAAACTGAAAATAAATTGACTCCCAGGAGATGCCAAAAGTTTTCCATTTTGGGCGTAAGAATCAGGAACTTTGTTCCCTGAGTTTACCATGTCCTAGGTGTTTGAAGTTCACAGATAAGGCACTTCCTGATAAGTGAGGTCTTATTGTGTCGCTGAAATAAAACACAATGGTTTGCAAAATTAAATCTGGGGGCTGCCTGACATACTTAAGGTAAATGAAACCTTTTAGAATGTTGGTCACAACATCCCCAGTGGTTTTGAACAGATTTCCTTTAAAAAAATAGGAGGATAGAGGCCTCTGGAATATTTAACCTGGGTAATAGAAGCATTGATAAGGACATGCTTTAGATTTAGTTTTAAGAGAACAAAGAAAGAATAAATCTCATTAAGATTAAACAGAACTCTACCTCAATAAAGTAGGAAAGTTCTCGTAAGTTTTGATGGAACAGAAAAGTCCCTTAAAATGATCCATAATCCTTTTAAGACTGGGTAGGACAGCCTTGGGTCTGTACATTTAAAATTCATTAATGATCTTAAGCTGAGAATTAGATTGGGCATTTTTTCCCACAATCAGGCAAATCATGAAAGAAAATCTTCCTTCCTCCTTCGGCCTCTTTCAGCCTCTGGAGGACCAGCCTATAACTCATGGCTTTGATGGGCTTTGATGTTTTTTCTTCCTCACTGTCCTTTGGTTGGGGTTAACTCCAGGATCACCACACCCCTTATGAACATAGCATTAGTCATCACAGATTCTGGTATGACTCTTTTTGTCTTGTGCCCCAGTGTGGGAACGGATTGCCTCTTTACATGCTTAGCCTGGGATGGATACCTAGAGCAGGAGGTTCAGAACATAGAAAGGGAGAAAGAATGACTTGATCTCTCTCAGTGCTTCTCAGTGGGGAGCCAGTGACATTTCGGGTGAAATAACCCTCTGTGGTACTGAGCTGTAGGGTGTCCAGGAATCTTGGCCTCTGCCCACTGTCCCCAGTCATTGTGAGAACCAGAAATGCTCCAACATATTTCCAAAAGGCTCCTGGAGGGGTCATACTGGCCCCAACTGAGAACCACTGTAGTCATTGTGCTGTGCTGAAACATCTACAGAAACCATCACTGTCTCAACAAACGTAGATTAAAATTAGGCCAGCAGTGATATTCTCATTAAATAGTTGCCAAGTCAATATGCGGAAGATGTTTAGGTTCAAAATTATTTTTTCACATGGAACACAAATCTTCATAGCTTGTAATTGTGGTTATCAGACATATATATTTCCTCTGTACCAACCACTGCAATTGAAAGACATTTGTTTGGATCCCCCCCCTTCCCCTCCCCCCGCCCCACAGTCAGCCTATACCTAATAGCCTGGTGATGACTTGGCTACATTTGCTTCTGAGCTATAAGCTCATTTAGAGTAGGGTGCCTTATTCCCCTTGTTTGTCACTGTAATCACAGTGCTAATAAGCACAGAGTCTGGCATAAATAAACACTGAAACCAACAATAAATTAGTAAATGAATGAACTCAGCAAAGTCTCCACCAACGATTCAAGACACTTACAATTCAAGCAGGAATGAGCTCGGTCACACATGACTTTCGATGTTCAAAAGGTCAACAGAGGAAATTGTCTACTTCTATTGAGTTACATGTTTTACTCTGTTGAAAAACGTCTTAAAAAAAAATCTCTTGGGAAATATCCACTGTCGTCTTTGTAACAAGTGCAGTCGTTTGCTAAATGACATCTTCCCAATCTGCAGGTTACCTATACAACCCAGGAGTCAGCTGGGGTCTCCCTGAAGCTCAGACTTCTACAATCATCCATTCATTCAACAAAATATGAGGATACACTGTCTCTATCATTTATAGCTACACCTATATCTAGGTCTATACCTATATCATCTATGTCTATAGATATAGATATAGGTATCCTTCCAGATCCTGGGGCTGCTCCTTGGTAAACAAGACAGATATAACTCTTGCCTTCAAGAAACTATAAAGAAACTTCTATGTTTTTCACCCAAAGTCATTCTAAGTGCTAATATGCTTGGGAGAAGTTCATAGGCTCACTCTAGATTTCAGAAAGAATATAAATGATTCTTATCTTACACACAGTAGTTTATGTCTATGCAGTCTTGCCCTCTACCTTAGGTAGCTTATCAAAGTATTTCTTCCAAACAAATACTGTGCTGCCTAAAAGAAGAATGAATTTAAAAAAACATTACCTATCTCCTTCTACATAAATATCAATAAAAATGATGGATATCTTAAGTTTCACATTCTCTTTATCGAGATATGAAGAGGCTAACCCTGACCCTAATCCCTTTTTCCCTCTGATTTATGATGTGAATCCCACAACAGGCGAAGCCTAGTGAAAATACACTTAAAAATATAACTATCACATCAAATAGACAATCACAGAAATCTCACGATTTTCCAGTTCCGAAAAACAACTTAGAAAAACCAGCATAATTAAACTATTTTGTTTTTAAAAATGTCTGAATGGATACATTTGGCAATTGTCATAACTTCACACTTAATGTTATTCACCTTTGAAAATGGAAAAAAATATCCACATAGTACTTACCCTATATTTTTGTTGGTGATTTTCCAATTAGGAAAGATAACCAAGGTGGTATTTTGCTAAAAGTCAGTATTCTCTAATTCTGTAATACCGAGAACTGGAAACGATCTTGTAAACAGTTTATTCCCACTCACTCATTTAATACAAGGAAAACCACAAAACTATAAGCTCTAGACAGGCTGGCTTATAATCTCTAAAGTAGGCAATTTCCTTAAGACCCACGTGTGTTCTGCCAATCGTCCGAAAATTTCAATCTTCCGTAGAAGACTAACAGCTCACGAAAATTCATCTTCCTCTTCTTCCATAGAAGCGTATGGCTGCCCAGCTACGTATGTTCCTTTACCATCCTGCCTCCTTCTAGTTGTGAAAAGCTTTGTGACTATTTTTTTCTCCCAGTGCAGTCTGAGTGGACCTGACAGATGCAATTTCCATGTCTGACCCTAAGTCTCCCACATTTGCTTTTCCATGTTCTTTTGTCCTTTCCGTGCTGAAATGATGCTAACCAGAGACACCTTGAAAATGATCATATAAAATAGAACTCGCTGACTTGGAATACCTCTTGAGGAGGGTTAAGTGAACAATACATAAACTTCTGCATTCCTTGAGCCCCTGGACTATAAGGAATCTTTTGATAGAGCAGTGTAGCATTCCCTAACTAATACATAGTCCTGATGGACTCTTCAGCAAATTAATTCTGTTTTGTGTCTTCTTGCATACCTTTAAAATAATAATGTGTTAAAATTATTATAGCTCCTATTTTTGCAATGCTTAGTCTGTGTTTCACCCAATGTTAAACACTTTACATGGATATTATTTATTCACCACAAACTCTCTCAGGTAGATTCTACTGTTGTCCCCATTTTGTAGATGAGAATATTGAGGCTCCTTGAATAACTTGGTGGTTCTGAGATGAGAATCACAGTGTGTCTGACTGAGTGCCTATGCTTTTTCTTCTGACCTGACGATTCTTTGCTTCTCTGGAATTACGCTAGCTAGTTATGCACATGAACTGTGACGCACAAGTCCATTTCCAAAAGAAATGTTGTTATGAGTAAAAACATTTTAATAACAATCTTTATAAGAATCCCAACAATATGAACTTTATTTAGACGTCCAATGTCTACTTGTTCTTATCTTAACAGCACAAGTCAGTTTAAGGTGACTGATGTAAAATGCAGATTTACATCGCAGAAATTGACTGGGAGGCTGGCACCTTCAGCACAGAAACCTTGCGTTTGTTTTCCCTTAGAGCAGTGGTCCCCAACCTTTTTGGCACCAGGGACCGGTTTCGTGGAAGCCAATTTTTCCATGGACGAGGGGTGGGGATGGTTCAAGCACTAACGCAAGCGACGGTTCAGGCAGCAATGCGAGCGATGGGGAGTGGCAAATGAAGCTTTGCTCACTCGTCCACGGCTCACCTCCTGCTGTGCAGCCTGGTACCATTCCGAGGCCCAGGGGTTGGGGACCCCTGCCGTAGAGCAACACGAAAGATGCAAATAGGAGGTAGCAACAATTATTCATTGAATATCCCTTCAAGGGATAATTATTTTACACATTTTGATGTTAGTAAGAAATCCCAAAGGGGTTCCTTCATCCTTTGTTAAGGATAAGATGAACGAATCCATCAGGAGAAATTCGGTAAGAAGAACATTTTTGGGTGATGGCAATACAAAAATCTTTGAATGAGAAGTCCTCACGTGGAAAATGGAATGTGAAGAGTTGACTGAATGATAGCAGCAACACAAGTTATCAAAGAAAGAAATTTCTGGATAAATGGCAAAAGTGCATTTGACTACAATAAATACCTGTCATTGGAGACTTCCTAGACTATTCATTCAGCATAGGTATGATTTTTACAATTTCATTATTATAGCCTGTCATGTACTTTCTTCCAAGTGACTTTATATCTATTCATCTAATATTTTTCCATTGATATCCTGCACATGTTTGCTAAATCCTGTGCCAGCCAACCAAACAAGTAAGTTGCAAACTCTAATGCTGAGTTACAGGTGCAAAGACGCAGGTAAGTACAGGTCAGAACAGTTACGAAAAGAAGTGCTCCAGAAAAGAGCACTTAAGAGGAGGTGATATGAATAGAGGAGTGGTAAGAATGGGTGATATTGAAGATAAAACTTGATGTAATAGGGTAATTATTATCCTGATTAGTAAGAATTCAATCTATGAATAACTATTTCTTCATCGGCAGTCACGGAGTATCCTAACCCTTAACTGAGACTCAAAGTGATAGTGTTATGTTATTTTGTATCATTCACACAGATCGCTATAACTCAAGTATCCTCTTACCATTTGGGTAAGTTCTTCCTAAATGGACTATTTTATAATCTGAGGTCTGAATGTCCTACCTAAATTTTAATTTGCTTACAAAAGAAATTCTGATTTAACCAAATGCAACCACTCTGGTTAGTGATTTGACTGTCCTTGTTAAAATGGGCTTCCAGCACCCTGAAACTCAGCTCACACAATACGCAAAGCCACCCTCGAAACTTCGTGCCCAGCTCTCGGAGTTTGGAGGGATAACGAGAAGATATCTGCTTTCCTGCTTTAGGGTTTATCTGACCTATGCAGCCGTGTACAGTGGTCTGATCAAAACCAGCTTCCAAAAAGGAAAAGAAGATCGTATTTAAGTTCACTACTGCAGAGTTGTCAAGGGTCAAAAGGTAAAGTTTCGCCACTGGTAATGATTCCTTTCTCTACCACATAGTGCCTACCCCAAATTTTACTAAAAGAGAAAGCAAACATCGAGGGGTGAAAAATAAATGTACCCTTGGCCTTCTGAACTAGTGAGAAACACAGCCTGTGGCCTTGGTAACTGTATTGCTCATTGCCTAGGTTCTCCTTACCTGCACCTTAATGAGGAGCCATCATTACTGTGTATTTCAATACTGATGCTCATTTCAGCACCTGTTTTCTCAGAGTTAAACATCCATCACAGAGCCACCAGTGCAGCCTTGGTAATCCACACAAATAATTTTCCCTCAAGAAAGCCATCCACTCAACATGAAGGTCAAGTTATCTCAGTCCTGCATACATTTAGAGAAGGGCTAACATAAACTAGAAGGCACACCAGAATTTGCATACACCTTTGTTTTCTGCAAACTGTTCCTTGTTTATGAAGTTGGTGTTTAATGGCTAATTATATTTATAAAATGAATTCAATTCATTCATTTTGGACTAATCACATATTCCCTGGCTGTTCCTTCCTTCCTTCCTAACGTTGAGGTAACAATGAAGCAAGATATATGCAAACTGATTCAGTTAATAACTTCATAGTTGAAATCTTCCTGACCTCTAAATCCACTTCTGCACAGAATTTACTACTTAGCTATCCAGACATTTAATTAACTGAAAAACATATACTTTAAAATTTTATGGAATTAAAAAGCGTCAAAGACAGGTGGGTATTATGATTTATCCTTTAAGAGTATGGCTGAGCAACAGCACACTATACAATGGGAGACTGATCAGGCTGAGAATTAGAAAGAAATGCCAATAAAACTCTGTCCTCATAACAAGAGAGCATTGATGTTTGGAAAAGCAAAATAAGACAAAAATGAGAAATGTGACTCTCAAAATGAGAATTAACGATAAAAGTAGTTAATATCCTATACATTTTAGATTAGTGCAGAAAATGGGTCAGTGTGTGTACACCTTCTTCTGGAGTGATGGTTTAAGATACCCCAACAGTTGATGATTCAGTACAATTTTATGAAACAGTGAGATCTATAGGTGTCTATTCAAATTAGAATAAGATCATTTCCTCATTCTTATTTTGATAGTGTTCCTTTATACATCAATATTTCTCATGGATTAAAACATCATTCTACTTGTAAAGGTGATTTAATCAATACATTTAAAACACTGAGAAAACCACACTTTATCAAGCAATAACTCTGTGCCTTGTGTTTTCTCATATTCTCTCCATGTTTGACAAAGGGTGGGGATTTGATAAGAAAAGTGGAGCAAGACCGGTTTCAATGGAGGAAGAATGTGAGCATCATCACTTTTTTCTACAAAAGTTTCTCAGTCTGAGCTTCCTAATCACAATCCTCTGTGAAACTGATAAAACATGCAAATGTCCTTACATTCTGATGGGAAGAACTCTGCATCTTTAAACTGCTCTGTGGGCGATTCTGATGTACATCTTTCACTGAACACACCACAAACTTATACTGGATGTTTGCTTCCAAAAGGCAGGGATTTTTGTTTATTTTGTTTACTGTTCTCTATTTAGCTTCCAGAACAATGCCTAGTAGGGAGGGAGTAGGTGCTCAATAAATATTTACACTATGAATGATATTTATTGGGTCCCTTGATGAGAAAACGGGAGTAGAAATCAGTCCATTAGAATGCAGGAAAATTCAAATAATTTTAAATCTTTTTTTACATGATACAAGAACAAATTTAGATTTTTCTCTTAATTTCATCAATTATTCACCCAAATTAGCCAAATACCTTCTTAATGGAATGACATACTTAAAGTAATAAATGCTCATCTTTAATAAGACTTTTAAGTCCTGAAGGGAAAAAAAAAACCCTCCCAATTTAATTTTTTTCAACCCTTCATACCTATACCTGTGTGAACTAAGAATGCCACTTGCCATATCAATAAACAAAGGATGTTGCAGCCATCAAGCCACCACATTACAGCTGCCCCGATGGTGAGCCCTGAGGGAACTCAGGATGGAAACAGAATGCCCACTGCTGTAGCTCCCCCCATCACAACAGTGCACCCTGGGGAGACTCAGGATGAGAAAACACAGCATACTGGCCCCAGGTAGCTGAGGTGCATATCAAAGGAATGATTTCAATTAGCCCAGACTTTGCATCTTCCCATATACAAAAAAACGCTAATTTCGTTAACTTGAGAGGTCTGGTTTTCTTTAATTAACAGTAACCTTTTGATGTTCCGACTACCTGATCTTTGTTGCAAAAACTATATATCCTGGCTCCCCATCTTGCCTCTTTGAGGCAGTCCCTCAGAGTGATCTGAGAGTCTTGTCTCCCAGGCTTGAAGTCCTCAGAAAGTCGGACGAATAAAACATAACTCTCAACCTCTGGGTTGTGCATTTTTTCAGTCAACACTTGCATCATGACCAGGGATGCAGAAAGAAATACTTAGAAAGAAAGAGACTTGATATTTATTGAGATGGATGAATCTTCAACAGCACTCAACCCTTCTATGAGAAACAATATTCATAGGCCCTTTCTGCTACCTGTCTGTGGATGTTTTGCTTTAGACATCAAGTATGTTTTCTCTTAACAAGGTAAGCAGAGGTGAAATGGAAGTAACAATCAATTCAGATAAGAGCTGTTATCCTTAGCCAAGTTATTTAAACCTCTGAGCCTCAATTTTGTCACTTGTAAAATTACACCTATACCACAGTGTTTTAAAAATTAAATGAAAATTCATGTGAAAGTTGCCTGGCACAGAACAGACATGCAAGAAATGTGGCTTTGCTCTCAATCTCCATCAACAGGAAGAACAGGTTCCCGTCTGATTAAGGGGAATTCCTTTAAGCAAGCTTTAAGGGATGCATATTTCTGGCTCAGATAGCTTGTGTTTGGGCTAAATGCTCCATTGTTTTTCCAAAATGAAATACTACAATTTGACCAGTATTACACATGGCTGATGGTATTCTGGGATAGAAAACACGAGGGCATTTCTGAATTGCCATCTTTCTTTTTTTCTCATATCCCATTGAAATGGGATTTAATTACAAGTAAGTTGGATAGGTTTCTTTAGGAACGAAGTAAAATAGTGAGCTAACTGTGACACCTGAGGGTTCAGCCCTGTGGACAGAGATGTGAATATGTACAGTGTATTCACATTTCAAAATAGATTATAATTTTAGACCTTTCAAGAAAAGAAAGGCCTTTAGGAAAAAGAAGTCAATCATAGCATATTATTCTCTAACAAAAATTATAATAAAGAGTAACATCCCTTTGCTGTACACCTGAAACAAACACAATATTGTAAATCAACTATACTCCAATATAAAATAAAAATTAAATAAAAAACTGTAAGGCACCCAGGTAGGTGTCTTCCTGATGGGCGCTATATAAACTGTGAAATAAATATATTTAGAGATTTTAACTGGAAGGCAAAACAAACTAAAATGAAATGAAAAACAATGATGCTGTAGCTGTTACAACAGGGGTCCTTTTAACTTGGGTGTGGAACCTGCTTCCTAAAGTCTGTAATTTCTGCTTAAATTACAGACTATAAGGTAAAAAATATAAACTGGACTGATGTAGAAAGAAAAAAAAAGAGTAACATCAAACACAGAATACTATTTGTCCTTTTAGAGATATTTTTCAACATGAAAGAGGTACATATAAATCTTTCCATAGCACTTAACCTGTACATCGTGTGACCATCACTTTCAACATTGTTGACAGTTATTATGTACATGAATTAAATCTTTCTCATCTCCAATTTAACCTTCACTGGTCTGCTAGTTATTTTCCTAAAGGATGCATCTGATCGTGTCACATTCCTGCTTAAAAGTCTTCAATGGCTCCCATCTGGTTGCAGAACAAATACTAAATTTCTTAGTGTGTCATATAAAGATGTTAGCAATCTGGCTCTCCAATCTATTTCTCTAACCTTATTACCAGCCCCTCTCCTACACCTTTTCTTCTCCCTCAGTGTTGTGTCCTGCAAGCGGACACATCTGATGTTGCTCCCCACACTCCAAACCTCCCCACGTCCGGTGTCCTTGCATAAAGCCGTTCCCTTCACCTGCCATGTCCTCTTCCCCAATTTCTGCTCCTTGTTCTCAGGCAACCTCCTCAGGATCCTGCCCTGATAGCATCTCTCCCTGGACAAGTCACCACAAGTTTGTTATTCTCTTCCCAATCTGAGTTGCCACAGATTGAAACAGTCTATGAACCGATGACTTCCACAGGTAGGTACCAGCCCTGATGTCCTCCTGGCAGTCTGGATTCTTACATCTATTTATGTGTCTCTTCTACATCTCCCCATGGATGTTTCATAAGCATATGAAAATTAAAATATCTAAAACAAACCCTCCCCTGCCAATCTGCCCTTCTTCCCAGTGTCAGTATATCTCCCCTTGCTGGCTGCCCTCCAGCCAGGCTGGCCTTGTTCTTTCCTGGACAAGCCGTTCATACTCCTGCCTCAGGACATCTGCAATTTTCTTTCGTTCTGCCCAGAACATCCTTCTTCCCTAGCTACCTGGCCCCTCCCTCAAGTCCTCCAGGCCTTTACTCATTTGCTCAGTGAGGCTTTCCTTGAGCTCCATCTAAAACTGATTTGATGACTCCCCCATCACCACCCCTGCCCCACACACCTTCCCTTTTCCTATTTTCCCTATAGTTTTTATCACTTACTTATATGCTATATATTTTATTACAGTCATGATGGGCGAGCTCGGCACCAAATTTCAATTCAGTGAGGCTGACAGAGGAAGCTTGTTAGAAGGTGTGATGCCTGCCCTTATTTGTAGAGGTGAGTAGAAGTCAGGCATACCAGCTTCCAATCTCCGCTCTCTGTAACCCTCAGCAAATTTCAAAATCTTTAAGATCCTCAAGATCCATCTTCCATAAACTAGGATTAAAAGGGATAATTGTTTAAAACTGCAATAGACACTCAAGAAACCTTAGTGCAATGGCAGCTGTTATTATTGTTTGCATCATTAGCTAATTTTATAGTAGCATGTGATTAGGGGATCCCTCCTTAAATAACTCAAGCCTACAATCCTCTAAGAAAGAAACTTGTTGCTAATGTAAAAAAAAACAAAAATTCTCTCTTTCCTTTGAAAACCAATTTCAATTTTTGTGCCAGTACTATACTGTTTTGATGACTACAGCTTTGTAGTATAGTCTGAAGTCAGGGAGCCTGATTCCTCCAGAGTACTCCCTTCACCCCTACTTATTTATTTACCTATTTATTATTAATATGAATCATGATTTCTGATTTTTTGGAATTGCTTATAATTCATTAGTGTACCTAATTATTTTGTGTTCAAGTTGTTTTTGATTTGACCAGTGGAAAACCTTCAAGCTACCTCCCTAGTCTTTGTAACATACTCCATTATTTATTTATCTTGAGCACTTCCTTACTTGTGGCCTAACAAGATGTTCTAGGCTCAGCTTGTGTATTTCCTGTGCCAGCTCTGGACTCAGCCATTTCTCCAAGGATTCCTTTTAGTGCAAAATGGTATTAAAGACCAAGATCTAGGTACTAGGTATACCAAGAGGGCTATTTTGTTTTAATTTAAGTATAGTTGATACACAATATTGTGTTAGGTTCTGATGTACAGCAAAGTGATTCGGATATATATATATATGTACTTTTTCATATTCTTTTCCATTATGGTTTATTACAGGATAGAGGGCTATTTGTAATAGACTCATAAGATGGAAGATATCCTGAGAGTTTACTTAATTGAGCTGTTATATCATTAAATCATTTCAACTCAATTATTCTGAGTGTTCAGAAAAGACATAAAGCTTAGATTTAAAAATACTGAAACAAATAAATGTGTAGCTAATTTAGAAAAAAAAGAAAACCAATTTCAATTTTTAGTTCAAATTATAAATAAAGTAGGTAGTAAAATGAAGGCATCCTCATTTCCTAAACAATTGTTAGCTTCTACTTAAATACAAGTCATTTCTTTTTCTGACTGGTTTTACTTTAGGTTCCAAGGCATGGCTTCATTAAATATGCCTAGATGTTAAACATATCCTGAAACTGTTTCCTCTTACAATAAATTATAGAAATTGGTAGCTTTTTAAAACATCTATATTCAGTTGAGGAAACACCTATATTCAGTTGAGGTTTAGGTAGAGCTAGATGGTGGTAAGTATAAATAAAATGGAAAACAGCAATACAGCTTTTTGGTTTTCTTTCAACTATCACAGGGCCATAGTTTCTGAATGAACTTTGTTAGAGGTTTAAAAATGACACCAGACACTTGTTTCATTAATATTCAGTCTTGCAACGTAAAAATCTTATTTCTCTTATTTGCATATCTACTACTAATTAAATGAATTTGATAAAAATTAAGACGATGATAGATTAAACATGGTCACAAATTATTTCCTGCTCTTCCCATTGTGGGAGTGTATCTCCTCTCTTCCCTTGAATCTAGGCTGGCCTTGTGGCTTGCCTTGACCAAGAGGCTGTGAAGGTCCTAACATGTGTAACTGCCAAGTCTGTTGCTTCTGCTCTTCCCCTCTTGGACTGGCTAGACTGTCATAAGAAACCAGGCTATCCTGCCAGATCAGCCAAGTGAAGGAGGGCTGAATCACCTGCAGACAGCCCCACCAGCTGCCATCCAGGCTAGTGAGACTATGTGGGGCCATGTGGCCTCTGCTGAACCTCCAGATTCATGAGTGACCCCAGGTGGGACCAGTCCAAAGTACAGAAATGTCATCAATAGATGGTTATTGCTTTAAGTCACTAAAATTTGGGATGGCTGTACAGCAGCTGATAACCAAGACAGCAGTTCTTAAAATAACTTAAATCACAAAAATATTTCCTAAAATAGGTCATTTTAATGTAAAATTTCTCTTGTATCAAGTTTAGCCAAAGCCACATAAACAGAGAAGGACCAAAATACGTATGCATGCTGCAGTGATAAGGCGAAAATTGCAACATTCTGTTCAGGCAAATACACGTGGCAATTGTTTTCACTTATCTTTTTTTTTTCCCCAGAAAAATGTTGGATTCATCCTATCTTGGAAGAAATTTAAAAGGTGAGAGACATTTCTCCAAAAGTGTATTATGAAACCAACTTCTACATTAGTTCTCGACTAACTGAAATCATGAAGTACCTTTTAGGTGCCTCATGTTGTGATGCATGAGATGCAGAATTCATACATACTTTTACACACTACATAATTAGGAAGCAATAATGTCGAATTATTTAAGGGATAAATAATGTTAACTGCTAGGGCCTATAGGTCAAAATTGAAATGGAACAGATCTTCGAAAGAATGAGAGAGTCCTGGGATTTGGAGGAGTGTGAGAAGGCTTTGGACAGGGCAAAGATGGTTGGAGATGATGGTGACAAGGTGAAGTGCTTAAGAGATGAGTAGAAGTCACAACTGCCATGATATGTGGGGCGGGCTCCGCCCCATGCAGAGGCTGTTAGATGGGTAGGCGGAGAGGAGGCTGATGGGCAAAAGGAAATTAGATTTATTGTTTAGGAAGAAGTCTTACTTTCTTTTCCTAATCTGCCACGACTCTATCTTTGTAGAGTGAAACATAGCTTTGACTATGTTTACATAGAAATATAAGATTGTGTGTGTGTGTGTGTGTGTGTGTGTGTGTGTGTGTGTGTGAATGTAAGTATATGTGAGTGGGTGTGGGGATTTATTTAATTGCAAACATCTCAGAAGGCTTTAACTGATTGAATTCAGCCAATATTCCATTGGTTTCAGTGATGGCATTCTTTTATTGGATCAAGCTCAGATGTTTTACTAAAAGGATATGAAATGGCTTACAGAACACACACAAAGAGGTGAGAAGAAAATATATGAATACATCAAGGAAAAATAAGAACAGGGAGTGATAATAAGATTAGGCTGGGGGAATCATTTTTAAAAACAATAACGAGTTATTTAACTAAATTTAACCTTCACCCTCACCTCAGTGCATGTTTGTAAAAACATCCTCAATGTCAACTTCCTTGGAAGCCAGCGGCACCTCAGAACGAGCAGAACTCATGTTTCCTGCTTGAGCAGCTCTGATGGAGCCTAGAACATCTTGTCAAAATTCCAAACTTCCGGGCTTCCCTGGTGGCGCAGTGGTTGAGAGTCCGCCTGCCGATGCAGGGGACACGGGTTCGTGCCCCGGACCGGGAGGATCCCACATGCCGCGGAGCGGCTGGGCCCGTGAGCCATGGCCGCTGGGCCTGTGCGTCCGGAGCCTGTGCTCCGCAACGGGAGAGGCCACAACAGTGAGAGGCCCGCGTACCACAAAAAACAAACAAACAAACAAAAAAAATTCCAAACTTCCAGTTTTGAAAATTGGTAAACAATAGTAAGGAAAAAAGAAATATTTTTTTCCCTCACATCCTAGGCAAAGCACTTCATGGTATTACTTTCAAGAGATTTCCAGTTGTTGTTTTAAAGGAGAATAGTTTTCTTACCTTCAGTTTCAACCTCTAAAATTCCTGGCCTAGAGAACATCCTTTTCCCTGACAGGAAGAAGACGGTTGTATGATGGAAAGTGACCTTGCAAGAGGCACCCATATTCCTCACAGCAGGCTGACTCTGCTCCACTACTGAATCACTGTGCTCTGCCCTTTGTGGAATATTTCCCTTCCTTTTTCTGCTCTTCTGACTCAGAAACTAGCACATTTACTCCATTAATGACCATAGAGTGAAGTCCCATACAAAAAGACATCTCCCTGGACAGCTCTCCCACGTAAAGCAGCTCACACTCTCCCATGAAGTATCAGGACAAAAAGCAAAGTCAACTGGCCTCCAGATGCCAAGCACCCACCAGCTAGCAGTGTGTAAGACAAATCGATCTCTTTAAAAATATTAGGTTCCTGAATCATTACTGTAATCATCATACAGAATATTTCTATCATCCCAGAAAGTTCCCTTTTGCCAATCTGCAGTTAATTCCTTTCTTTTATCTTAACCCTTGGCAATCACCGACCTGTTTTCCATCATTTCGGTTCTAGAATTTCATATAAATGGAATTATTTATTCTGTTCTCTCTGGTGTCTGCCATCTTTCACTCGGCATGGTGCTTTGGGGATTCATCCATGTTGTTGCATGGATCAATAGTTTGTTTCTTTTTGTGGCTGAGTAATATTCCTTTTTGGGATAGGGCACAATTTGTTTATCTATTCAGCAGTTGATGGACACTCCTTCCCTCAATCCAGGTTTTGGATGTAATAAATAAAAATGCTATGGAAATTCATGTAAAAAATAAAAATATTAGCTTACTGAAAAAAAAGACATTAATTTTTTTGACATCACTTCTACTATTTTCCCTGAGATGATTGGCACACACTCCCTTTTTTTTACATTATAGTATTTAAAACAAGCCAAAAAAAGTATCTATACCTTTACCTATAACTATACCTAACTCTCCTCTGGCACGTGACTGTGGCTATCAGGGTATATAATATGCATCTGAGCTCTTCAGAATCACCCAGTGCCCCGGCATTATCCCTGAGTTGGCTAGTTCCCAGACTGGGTAGGGAAGCCCAGCATTCACCACCTTCATTCAATGTGAATCCTATAATATCTTCTGCACAAAGGAAATATCTTGCCTAAAAGTGAATGTGATTCAGCTCACCCGACAAGTTTTAAGAGCTACGTGATGTAATGTGGGAAGATGGCCACAGTTGGCTTGATTGGTACTGTTTTGGAAAAGAAAAGCTTTTGGACTTTTTTTTTCTCAGATAAGAAGGGCAATACAAGTACAAGTCTTGAACTCCTATTAATAGTCCCTGCAAGCCAGCAGCAAAGCCCAGCGCACGCCTGTTTCCAAGTGCTTCTCAAATGACAGGGAGCTTTCAAACAGCACTGGGCACTGCATTTTTTCAATGCCGATGCATGCTGGTGCCGCTGTGCTCTGTCAAATACATAATATTGAAAAGCCCAACTGGACACCTATTTGCTACAATGTTCTTGGCTGTTCTCCACCCATCATGTCCCAAGATAGAACCTGCTCAGAGCAGCAAGTCAATTCTTAGGCTCTTCCATTAGTGAACATTAACAAAACTATTGAAATCTATGGAAACAGGTAGGGATAGTGAGAGGGGAATGCGGCAGCGGGCATATAAAATCCCTCAGGAGCAACCTCAGAAAAGACATGACACGTTCCCTGTTTCAGTAGTGACTGAGATGAGGCTTCTACCTGAAAAACAAGTCTTACATGAAACCTATCCTTTCCGGGGCCCTACATGGATAGTCATTTTCAATCCTTTCCTAATAATACACAACTTTCTGAATAATATCTATTTTGTACACAGTGCTTTTCCAAGGGCACTGAGGACACTCTACAAACCTCCTGAGAGCAGAAAGACTGCCCAAGTGGTTAATTTTCAGTCTCTGTTCCCAGTGCACAAGAACTGGGAAAAGAAAATTTAGGCTAGGCTTTGGTTTTCTCTCATTTTATTCCTCATGTCCAAACATCTATTTAACAGGTTTCTAATACCAAACTGACCACACCCAGCCATCCAAGAGCAGCGTCGAAAGACTGAAAACTTTCCCTGTGGAGGAACTTTTTTTTTTTTTTTGGTCCCCCTAATATTAGTGTATTTCTCCCATTTATACATAATCCTCGGCTCTGCCGGAGCCTGACCCTGATCCACAGAGGTGGATCCTACAACTATAGATGGCATCAGAGTGAGATATGAAAAGCACAAGGTTATCAGGGATGAGGATGGGGCTGAGAGAAGGGACCAAAAGCTGATTTCCAAAATGCAGGTATAGAGTACGATTAAAGAAAAAGTCCAGTCACGTTGATGCTTTCCTGCAAAACTGTCACGGAATGAAACTCGCAACCCTCACCCCAATTCATTATTGAAAGAGGTTCTCTTAATTCCTGCTGGCAATTAAAGAAATAGGCAAACTAAAGAAGCTACATCCATGAGTAATTACTATTATTATTATTATTATTTTTTTTTTTTTGCGGTACGCGGGCCTCTCACTGTTGTGGCCTCTCCCGTTGCGGAGCACAGGCTCCGGACGCACAGGGTCAGCGGCCATGGCTCACGGGCCCAGCCGCTCCGCGGCATGTGGGATCTTCCCGGACTGGGGCACGAACCCGTGTCCCCTGCATCGGCAGGTGGACTCTTAACCACTGCGCCACCAGGGAAGCCCCATACTATTATTTTTAATTGACCGTGAGAAATAAATACAGTTTTCACATGTGTTCTGATCAGTTTACTCCCATTTGTGGACTCTCAAAGGTGTGATCTCAAAGATACCTGGACAGGCATTTTTGTAATCCATCACGATTCTCTCCTAGGCAGGGTATTAGAGGAGGAATTTCTGAATTATCTATTACTTCAAACAAATCTGAGTGGCAGAGACAGAAGCATCATGTTCTGAACAGAGGCAGTTCAACTCTGTAAAATACTTATCTGCTCTAGGTCAACCCACAGTGTCAGGTCTAAGGTGCAAAAAGTAGTGATACAAATATGCAAGAAGAAAGTGGTTATATCTCCAAGGCAAGGAGCAGAGGATATCTGAAAAAAGGAAGCAAGGTCAAAGCTGCCTGGCAGAGCTCCAGCTTTGAACTATGTGTTTGGGACTTTGGCATTTGAAATATTTAAACACCTGTACCAATGGTTAGTTGTGTTTTGTTTTTTCTTTAAATAAACTTGTTACCCCAACAGTAACAGTATCACACTTTCCTTGAGGGATCTTGGATTTAGGGATGAGATTTAAGTTTTTAATTTTTTGTGGAAAATTCCTTTTCTCCAAAGAGATCATTACAAAGTGGCTATACCCATTACCTATGGTGATAGAGGACAACAAAATAACAAAAGTTACTTTGTCATTTTATGAAAACGTGCCTAAAAATTCTGGTAAATAAAATAAATATGCCCTGGATGACTAAGGATTGTAAATAGACTCAGGTACACCATTCTCAATATGTATACTTTAGAATGCTATATTGCAGTGTGATTTGTACATGGGAAACATAGATATTAACTCAAATATATACTTAACTGCCCAGAAGTGTTTTGGGGGGGAAATCCTTGAAATAAACCCCAACAATAAACTATTTAAAAATATTTCTGCAGTAGCAGTAATTTCATACGAATATAAATGGTTATATAAGTGTATTCACACATTTTTCAGCCAGACTAAACTTTCATGCAAAATTATATTAAAAGCAGAAAATCAGTTTCTGTGATTACTCAATGGAATATTTTAAGTAAATGCCAAGTTGCAGCCATTTTAGAAGGCAATTTCTTTACAAGTTACTTTATTACACTTTATTATGTTTAAAGAAACAAAACATTAACGACTCAATGTTGCCAATTCAACGCTGGGGATGTGAATTTTGTTGGCATAATCTGTTATGGAACTAACATCAGCATGATCAGCAATTAATCTTGGAAAAATTTCAAAAACAATAAACTGACATGGAGTTTCAAATCTATGATAGAAAGCAAAATTTGTAGCATTCTATATTAATCTTACAGTCATTAGGTTCAATATCTAGTACGATACCCTAAAATAAATCCTTTATTCCCACAGCAATAATTGTGGCACACCCATGTCCCTGCATATAATGCAGTTGAAGCTGGTGTCATTCATCTTTAGGACAGTATTAAAGTGGAGATGGAGTTACACAATGATATATCAACAAGTTTTAAATTCTTCTTCCTCTCCTTCCCTTCCTCCTCCTCCTCCTCTTCCTTCTCCTCTTTCTCCTTGTTATATTACTTGGTGACTGGTTATGTCTTTAATTGCATATTATTTTTTGGCAGATATTTTAACCTATTCATTCTCAAAGCAGCTGTATTGAGTAGAGATTAAAAGTGCAGGGTTCAGAGCAGAATGCAGTGTTCAAATCCTTGTTCTATAACCTGTTGCCTAGCCTGTTGGCTTCAGGGCAGCTTATTTCCTAGACCACCAGTTCCTCATATGACATACATACCTACAATAATAAAGAATACCCTCCTTATGGGACTTCTGTGAAGATTAAAGGTCTTGCTATATAAAACGCACTAGAACTACACATGGCACATGGAGAGAGAGCTGTTTCTCTTAGCTGCTGTCATTTAGTGGAAAACATCATAACATTATGTTGGTTTAGTTCTCCTTGTCCTCTAGGCTCAAATCTCAAGGGGAGAGGTAGTAGAGATGGGGATCAGGAGGTCATTAATTTATTTGTCCACAGTGTTTACAGAAGGACTTCTTATTGCTGAAGGGTGTGACCAGCAAAACTTATGGCATATCCATGCATCTCCAAGGAAATCCTCCTGTGTGGCCTCAGCAGCTAAATTATTTCAGCCTAACTGCTTTTCTGATGTATTTTGTTCGTGTAACTTATATCATAATGTTCATTTGTCAGCATTCATCTTAGGGGAGGCAGTTTTCTCTGGGTGGCACATTCCAAGGACAAAAAAAAAGCAGTAATTGAACAAAATTCAGTCCTCCAGAAGTAATGATCAATCAAATGAAGTACTATAGATGGTGAGAAAAAAGAAATGTGCCAGCAACTTACGCCTCAAGCCCAAATGCCGTTTCATTTATTATTTATTTTTTATTGTTTTTAGTCACTGCTTTTAGTTTATTCAAAAGTAATGAATCCATGTCTGGGAAAAAATATGACAGTGACTTGTTTTGATAAAAACATTCAAAACTCTCCCATGATTTTTAAATTGGCTTATCATTTTTTAAAAATAATAAAAGCAGGGAAAAATTGTCTTTCATTTAAAACTTGTCAGCTACAGGAAACATGTTGTTGCAGCAGATAGTGCTGAATACGATTATTTGGCAGTATAGGAAACAGGCATGTGCAATGTGCTCTGAATACCCAATTTATGGATCAAGCAAATTAGCATCATCTATAATGTGGTGGTAGAAACTATTTGACTTTTGCTTTGAAAGAAGACCCATGTGGAGCCACTGGAGTTTGAGATCACTCACAGTGATCTCAGCCAGGGTGACATCAGAGATGATGAACTCATGCTACATTGACTTTATAGTAAAGCTTTACGTTTCTGGGTCAGAGGACATATGTTCAGTCTGTTTTCTCCCCTAAAAAAATAGGTAAATTAAAAGTATAATAATACTTTTCTCATTCTGACATAATCACCATTTTGGAGCAAATACAAATGCACTGTATTTCGAATGACTATACCCTACAGAATAAAAATTATTTATTTTTATCTTAAATAATGGAAAATTTCCAACATACACAAGTGTAGAGATACTGTAATGAACTCCATTACCCAGCTTCAACAACTGCCAACATATGGCAATCTTATTTCATCTAAATCTCTACCTACTTCTCTCTATCTTGGATTGTTTTTTTTTTTTTTTTTCTTCTTGCAGTACGCGGACCTCTCACTGCTGCGGCCTCTCCCGTTGCGGAGCACAGGCTCCGGACGCGCAGGCTCAGCGGCCATGGCTCACGGGCCCAGCCGCTCCGCGGCATGTGGGATCCTCCCGGACCGGGGCACGAACCCGCGTCCCCTGCACCGGCAGGCGGACTCTCAACCACTGCGCCACCAGGGAAGCCCTCTTGGATTGTTTTGAAGCAAATCCCAGATTTGCTCACATAACCACTTACACATAACCACTATACTGGTATCACACCTAAACAGTTAACAAAGATTCCCTGACGTTAACTAATGACATTTCCCTGATTGTATCATAAATGTTATTTTATGGTTGGTTTGTTCAAATCAGGATCCACACACTGCATTTGTTTGGTCTTAGTTCTCTTTTAATATATGGGCCCTCCCTTTTTCCCCCTTTGTTGAAGATCCTGATTTATTTATCACGTGTAAATTTCTCATCAGCTTTTTCTACTAATGGTTTTGACAATGACTGGTGATCATTGCTCAAATTCATTATTTCATTTACAGGTTAAAAAGTAGTGATTCTAAGTTTGCCATTCTTCATAAGTTAACTGGAGTTCTAAAAAGACAACATTTCTCTCATCAATTATGTGGTACAGCCCAAGATACAGTTTGCAAAGGAAAGGCAGAAAAAATTCTTTCCTTTTTTTTTTTAACGGTTTTCAGAATATTAATTCGAGTACCTAGCATTCCTTGAAAATTACCAATTTTTTGGCATTATTATCACAAATCCATAGAATTGTAACACGTTTAATGTATTTCAATTGTTTGTGAATACACTTTTGGATTTTCAAATTGTTCCATCTCTCACTAACGGAAGTCCGTTCAAGTTGAATCCAAGTCATTTTGACATGACCCCAGTAGTCTTTGGCTTCCTCACTGTCGGCACAAGATACTCTAGGCTCATTCTGAACATTTCCTGTCCCAGATTTGGAGCTAGCCATTTCTACAAGAGCGACTCTGTTCTTCAAATGGCAAATGATTTATAGAGACCAAAATCTGAAAGCTTGAGATGCTCATTGCTATCAATATTAGGTTAGTTGCCTTTCATGAATAAAAGTTCTGCTTTGCAGAGCCAGAGGTAATAGTAATGTCACAAATAAAAATAACTAACAATTGACTAGTACTCTCTATGCCGTGTAAACGTGTGGAAAGTCTGCAGGGTACAACGGTTTCTGTCATTTGAAAAACTGCTTATATGAAAATAAAATTTGGATTCACAACATCTCGAATCAAGTTAGTATAGTTTAATACCTTATACGAAGAAGTCTAAGAGAGGAGATGCTTTATATCAAATTGAATTAAATGAAATAAGGTTTGTTAAGGACCTAGCAATGTCTGAAAGATCACAGATGCTTAAAAACAATTTACCTCCTTTCACCTTTCCCTACACAAGGAAAATGTACTGGAGGCATACTTAAATTAATATTTGAGCTTAATTCTTGACTCAACCCAATTTCCTATTTAATCCTCATCTTCAACTTTACTTCATTTTTTATAACCTGTAAAAATACTGAATCACTATGCTGTACACCTGAAACTAATATAATATCATATGGCTTCCCTGGTGGTGCAGTGGTTAAGAATCCGCCTGCCAACGCAGGGGACACGGGTTCGAGCCCTCATCCAGGAAGATCCCACACGTTGCGGAGAACTAAGCCCATGCGCCACAACCACTGAGCCTGCGCTCTAGAGCCCACGAGCCACAACTATTGAAGCCGACACACCTAGAGCCCGTGCTCTGCAACAAGAGAAGCCACTGCAATGAGAAGCCCGCGCACCGCAACGAAGAGTAGCCCCTGCTCGTTGCAACTAGAGAAAGCCCGTGCGCAGCAACGAAGACCCAACGCAGCCGAAAATAAATAAAATAGATAAAATTTTTAAAATATTATAAATTAATTATACTTAAAAAATTTAAAAATGAAATGAATGTACTTTGTGATAAACTAAAGTACCTTTATAAGCACCTACAGAGGCTGGTAGCAAAACAAGAATTTATTGCTAGTCTCTAACTTAAGACTATATACCTTGAAAATGACTAAACAACAATAATAATAATGAAGGATTTCTTGGATGCTTACTATATGTTGGGCATATATATCTACAAATAGCTACTTGCCCACTGTTAATAGAACTTTTTGCCTCAATTCTCTCCAATTGTTCCTAAGTCTTTCAGACAGCTGGAGAAACCTTTAGAGTCCTCATTTTAGTTCTCAGCATCCTCTTGCTCTTGGAGCCTCTTCCTAGCCTGCACAGCTTGGGGAGCTGTCCAGCTGCTGGAGCTGTCTCCACTTTGTCTCATGACTGATTGAGGTAGTTGGTCCGACGGTTTGAAATTAGAGGCCACAGCAGGGTAACTTAAACAGGGAGAGAACTCAGGGAACAGAAGAATTTGGTCAACAGGATTAAATGACCAGGAAAACAGAAGGTGAAAGGATAAGATGCCGTAAAATCTTAACTGAATAAAATGGCATGTAGACAATAGAGACATCTGGAGGGAAAATAGCACTTCTAAGAATGTAAGCAACGTTAAAATGACATTTGTTCCTCTTTTTGGATAAATTTGGCCCAATTAATCAAACAAAATGAGATACTAATTGTGATTATGTGATATGTTTTAAACAACTTCATCTGAATCACTGAATTTCATCTGTATGTGGGTAGAGGGCGGACCAAGTACAAATTTAGGGAAGAAGGGCCTCTGCTCAAGCAAGCTGTGTCCCATGGCTGTATCACTGAGCATTTTCTAGAGATTCTTCTGAGTTAGAAGTGAAATTTACAGGTTGCTAAACAACTGTGTTTGAACCTAATTGCTTACATTTGCTCTTTATAGTCTAGAACCACAATTCTCATAAAGCAGTTTAATAGACATTTAAAAATGTAAAACACAAGCACAAATGGCTAATTACTGGTTAATTTTTTTCCAGTTCTGGATCATCATTTTTGCCAAATCATTGAGGCCAGCAGTAAGGATTTTCAAGTGTTTTTTGAGGGAACAATTCTAATGGCTATTTATTATAGATCATAAATGACTGGCAAAAGATGCATTTGAATCTAAACCAAAATTAAAATGTTTTCAATTATCTAAATGCTGCCAGATATTTAAAAAGCGAAGATCTGTACTAGAAAGCATTACAGTTTCTATACACATTCACATTCACTACACTCTAAGCCACCCTCCCCTTCTCCCCACTCTTATTCTCGCTCACATGCAAGAATGCATACAGATAGCAAAATAGTAATGGCATATACAAACTAACTGTGACAAAGAATCAATCGTTGAATTCTTCAATTATGAATAAGTTACTAACTGAGATCTTCCTTAATCTCAATCTTAGGTTAACTGAAGTTGAAAACAAAACTATATCCCATAAGGCTAAATGTACTACAATAGCCAATATCACCTGCAGTATAATACCTTTTGCCTTGTTCATCTCTTCCACATTGACATCCTCAGACCTGCTATGTTCTCATCCTGTACCCACTGTCTGAGTGATCTCAGTATCAGACCCATGGATTTGGCTAACATCTATATACTGAGAGCTCCCACATCTCTATTTTTAGCCTGTGTTTCTCTTAACAGATGTATACATTCAGCTACTCACTGGCTCTCTCCAACTGATGATCCACAGTCATATACGGCTCAAAATATTAAAGTATATTTATCAACACCATCCTTCCCCAATGTTTTCCCTCCTTTTCTTCTCTCACTCAAAGAATGGCATTATTGCTGTCCAACCACCTAAGCCTAAAAACTTAGTTATATTTTCCACATTCTTTATCCTCCTCTGCATTCAGCTGACTTGACTACCAAGTACTATAAACATGACCTCATTAACATTGTTCAAATCCACTCCTTCATTCTCCCCACCCCTGCCATGCTACTGCCTTAGTACAGGCTTTTATCAATCCTTCTTCAGACTATTGCAACGGAGTCCTGAATTACTCCTCCCTAAGCCAGTCTTTCCTAATGCCCACGTGAGCATCCATACTACTGTGAAGTTTATCCTTCTACCACGGGAATCTTTCAATTGCTCCCGCCACAGTCAGAACCACAGCCAACTTCTATTGCTCCCATCTCAGCACCCGTGGCTTGCTCACGCAACCTAAATTTGCAGTTTCCAGAAAACTGTGCTTATCATCAGTTTCTCTGAAAGGACTGTTCTCTCTGCAAGAATGCCCACTCTCTCCTTACTGGCCTAATGTGTACTTGGTCTTCAAGAGTCAGACAAACATCAAGATTCAGAGGAACTTTAAGACTCAGATACAGTGATATTTCTTTCAAGAAGCCTTTCCTGTCCCACCTGTGAGTTAGAAGTCCTGCCTCTTGTCTTCTCATGGTCTCCTTACAAATTTCTATTTCAATATTGCACGAAATATAATAGCTGTATTGCTTGTTCTGCTTCCTCTATTAAACTATGAAGGTAGCGACTATGTGTCTTTGATTCTGCATTTCCATGTCTAAAACACTGGTTCTCAAAATTCTTGGTCTCAACTCCTCTTTACACTATTAAAATTATTGAGTACACGAAAGACCATTTGTTTATGGGGCTATACATAACAGTATTTACCATATTTGAAGTTAAAACTGATAATTTAAAAATAATAACAAGCCAATCACATGCTAACACAGATAACATATTAAAACAAAAACTTAATAAGAGTAGTACTGTTTTACATTTTTGCAGAGTGCATTAATGTCTGGCTTTATTTTCTTTTTGTTTTTTTTTTTTTTTTTTTTGTATGCGGGCCTCCCCCTGTTGTGGCCTCTCCCGTTGCGGAGCACAGGCTCCGGACGCGCAGGCTCAGCGGCCATGGCTCACGGGCCCAGCCGCTCCGCGGCATGTGGGATCCTCCCAGACCGGGGCGCGAACCCGGTTCCCCTGCATTGGCAGGCGGACGCTCAACCACTGCGCCACCAGGGAAGCCCCAAAGTCTGGCTTTAAAGAAGACAGATTCTTGTTTCTGTTTCTGAATTTGTTAATGAGATATATATTAATAGTTTTGGTTGATATACATGAAGAAAATAAGGGTTCATACAGATTACATAGTTAGAAGGAGAATATTATTTTAATATTTTTTTTCAGATAATTGTGGACATTTTACTTTGAAAATACACCCAAACTCAACAGTAGTAGTTTCTTAAATATGAAATGAAATGTGAAATCTAAAACCATACTTTTCATACAATGTTATATTAAAATCCATTGTATTTTGAATGAATCTTTTACCAATGCATAATTCTGTACCATCTTGCATTTTTTAAAAAAACATTGGTTCATTGACTTATGTAGATCTTCCAGATTTCAACATGTTTTTTGCAATACAAAATAGTCATATTAATTAATATCACCGGTCTCATTACACCTGTCTCAAACTTTTAAAATATTATAAAGCTGTCAAACTCATGTGGTGGATATAATTTTTTGAAAATTTTAATTTTTACTTGAAAGGTTAAAATTTACCATTGTCAACAAGTACTGTCAACTATTTTTCTTTAACTCACAGCTCATTTCATTCATTTTAAAAAAAATATCTGCAAAATATTCAAGTCTGAATAACCATAATTTGTCTGTTAGTTGTTCTTTCAAATACAAATGGTGTTCCATGAAAAAAGTGGTTTGTTCAGCTTGCGTCTGAAACAAGCACATGTTTTTTTTTTAAGCCAAACATCATGCTTCGGTATGAGACAGAAATTTATGCATATTTCACACTGTGCACAGAGAATATTAAAATGATGTGTCCTCAAGGATAGAGATTTAACAAAATAGTTGGCTTTTATTTTTTAACTGCTTCATCTCAAACATTCTTAAGTGAAATCTGGGTGGGCAAGGGGTAGTGAAGACTACAATGACTAGTAGTTTTGTATCCCTAACTTGATTCCTGCTAAGGAACCAGCAGTTTTATTTACTATTGTTTTTACACCATCAGTGCAAATGTCAACAGAGTATCATCTTAATATTTTAAAGAGTTTTGACCTGGTGTACTCCCTTCTGGAAGAGTCTTGAAAAAAAAACAAAAAACAAAAAACAAAAAACATCTCAACAGACCACACTTGGAGAATTGCTGATCTAGACAACACCTTAAACACGATGAGTACTCAAAACACTCCAAATGAAGAACTAAATGAATGAACCTGTGTTGGTTTTATCTATAGCAGTGATAGTCCTTTTGGTGGCTCAAAGGATACAAATAAGTGTGTATGCATGAGTGCGTGTGTGTGTGTGTGTGTGTGTGTGTGTGTGTGTGTGTGTACAATGGAGACCTGCCTGCTTCATGAAAGATAGGCCCCTGAGTCAAATTTAGAATGAAAAACAGAGACTTTGTGCCAAAATTTCCATTCTGATTTGGGAATATCCTAAAGGGAAAGGATTAAGTTATTCCATTAATTGCAATACCATCAGCTACAAGGGAGTAAAACATGTCTGCTTCATTTTCTATAAAGACTTGTCAATGTACTCTAATTATTTTGAAAAAAATTATCTACATAACACATAACCAAACTACTATCGTGAACTTACAAAACAGGGGACAAAGATTGAAAGATCTAAAAGACTCATTCAACCAAACTCACTCAGGAATATTGACAGATGGACGTGGTGTTTTCTAGGAGATTTAGTTTTCTCCCCTAATCACTGTACCTACATTACCTCGTTTACCAGAGAGTTGGCCACAACATGCGTATATCCTAATGTTGCATAAATCAGAAACTCAGGATTTCTGCCAGGACCCCTAAGGTCGCAATCTCTTCTATCCTAATCTCATTCAAATGGCCTGTAACCCTGACCACCAATTTAGCTTCTCTCAGTGGGGGGTGACACGAGTGTGTGTATGTTCAGAAAGAGACAAGCTGTTTCTTCCACTTAGACTTGAAACCTTTATCAAAAAAAGGCAGAGAGGCGGTTAACTCTAATTCTGCTGACATTGTGTGAAAAGGAAGTCAGTTATGTAGATGAACTTGGTTGGGTCATCTATCCCCTTTTTAAGAAAGGTATATTTTTTCTTGTACTCTTCCAAAGTGACAAGTGTAATCCTGGAGAAGTTCAGTAAGGAAACTTCGAAGGCAGCAAGAATTCCTGACAAAATAGTGCGTAAGTATATTAGGTGCAGCATGTTTGAGGTGCCCTTGTCCCAGGATTTTCAAATTGTGCAGACAGAAACTAAACAGATGTGAGGTGATTAGCCGTCCACTCTAGGAGCACACATGTGGAGAGCTTGTCTGTCAGTGGAGCAGGTTTGCAAATATACAGCCTGGGAGATTCACCAATGGCCTTAATGAAGCATGAACAATTCAGTGCTGAAAGCAAATGGTGAGGTTGGTTTTTCGTTTTTTTCCTCTTTTCTCCCCGCGTCTGTAATACTTCTCTCATGTACTCTTAAAAAAGTCATTTGACCCTTGCTGATCTGTGGAGGCAGAGTGCCCAATTAAATTACTTCCATTATACAAGCACATACAGCCAAATACTTTTTATAGCACACAATTCCAAACCTATAATAAGCATCAAGGAGAAGTAGCACAAGAGCTTTTTAAAATTTAATAGAGACTTTTAAACAATTGGTAATACCAAGAAAAGGTCAGAGAGAGTGCCTCCCTGTCGAGGGCTCAATTGGCAAAGAAATTATGAAACTGACAGTTTTGAAATGGGAGAAGATTTTAATATTCATTCTTTTGGGGTCAGGGCCAGGCTCCTCAGAATAACAATGATATCCACACAGAAGATGAAGACCTTCCAGGAAGAATTACCTTCAAAACAGGCTATACCTCTTCACTTGAGATTCATACTAGTACATGATAATAACTTACATACACAGAGAGGTGTCCATGTGCTAGTACATTGTTAGTGCTATATTTGGATTTTACCATTTGATCTTCACAGTAACTCTGTGACGTAGGTACTGTTATTATACTTATCATACAGGTGCCAAAACTGTGGCTTAGAGTTCAACTGATGCGTGTAAAGTGATTGGGGTTGTGAGTGGTGGAGCCAATATCCAAACCCAGGGTTGCTAACTCTCTAGAGGCGACACGCTTAACTACTGTTCTGGTAGCCTTCCAGAACATCTACAATTCTCTACTGCATCATTATTAAATCAGATGATAAATATCTAATAAGCACTGCTATCTGTTAGGCACTGTGAGATGCTGACATCATAAAAGTAAATAAATCATTCTTATTTATTCACAAACACACAGTTTCATCAGCGCATCATTTCTTGAAGTTGGTTCCATAAGGCATTTATTGTCGTGTCTGTTTTCACAGAGGAAAACTAAAATAGAGACTGTACAGGATTTTATGCTCAATGGAAAACAGAATTACTGCCCATTGACTTCAGGTAAGTGTTTTGTCCACTAAATATCACCATATGTCTTGTAGATAATCAGGAAAGTAATTGTTGAGGCCATAAAGGTGAGTTCTATCCCCCCCAAACCTGGTAAACCACCTGGTAAACCTCTCTAGATACAGGAGTTACATTAATACTTTATACTTTGAAGTCTATGGTAGTCATATTTTTAAAAAGGTAAATCAAAATCAGTCAAAATATAATAGAAAAAAACTAAATGTCCAACAAATGGGGTCTAGTTTAGTAATATAGGGCACATGAACTCCATGGGTATTATGAATTTACCATTTATTTTTATTTTTATTTTTTTTGGCCGCTCCCTGTGGCCTGCGGGAATCCTAGTTCCCCCACCAGGGACTGAACCCAGGCCCTCGGCAGTGAAAGCGCTGAATCCTAACCACTAGACCACCAGGGAACTAATTTACCATTATTTTTTATTCAAAAGTTCAATGCCAAGATGAACATTATTTATAATACACAGATAAAACATATAACCACTCACAATGTACCAAAATTACATATTAATATAAATAAGTCTAGACAAAAAAATTAGAAGAGCTAATATGCTAGATCAGGAGTTAGAAAACTTCCATTAAAGGACCTGAGAGTTTCTATTCTATCTGTGCAAACGGATGAGCATGGCTGTGTTCCAAGAAAACTTCATTTAAAAAACAGTCAGTGGGGCACATTTTACTTGAGGGCCCTGGTTTGCTGATTCCTGTGTCAGATTATGGGAGTATGGAAAAGTTTAATAAATTTTAAAAAGGGGAAAACGTGCACATCTCAAGAATCAGACTATACTGTTCCTCATTTGAATTCAAGCCAGCAACCATTTTTATTTTAACCCACTTCACCTTTCCTCCCTTGAAATAGTTTGCAAATTCCAGGCTGGATTTTAGGGCAAAGAGACTGTCTAAACTATTTAGCCAGACAACAGAACTCTCATTATCGTTGGGTAAATAATTCAAAATTCATGACCTGACCCTCAATCAGCCAATCAACAAGCATTCACAGACTGGTTACAGAGTGTTTTGCCTTTTCTAAGCACAGTAGGGATTCACACTTGTAAGAGTTTCCCTGTTGTCAAGAAGCTTAAAACCTAATAGATGAGGCAACTATATCACCTTAATTTATGCAGTGAGACATTTGGCATGAAAAGTATGAGCATCCATAGAAACAACTGGCATGTCTAGTAACAAGAAACAAAAAAGCACATCAGGTTGCAGAGGGTGGAATTATTCTAGTATACAAAAACATATATACTCTTGTATATCTGCATCCATTTTAAGTAAACATATATTCAATTTTAGTTTATATATGTATATTTCTACCTAATATGTGTATTCATTGAATTTATAGTATTTTGCAAACAAATTATCAATAATTTATTGACTTTAGGTTCTTACTTAATATTCATTTTCCAAGCTTCAATTTAACTGTTACGATGGTAGAAAAACGGCCCAATCACTTGGTAAAGTATACTAGCATTATACCACAAAAGCAAAGAAAATATAGTGCCATTATTCTCCAGACAGTGATAAAGCTAGAATTTTTCTAATAGCAAAATTATTTGCAAAAAATCACTTCCTAGGTAACTTCCAAAGTGCAAAGTATGTTGAGGAAGGAAATTAAGTTAGAGAGGGAAGCAGCAGCCAGATCAACAAAGATTCTACCCTTAAACGCTCGGCTTACACTTACAGGTGATGGAAGAGCTCCATAGGGAGAATACGCTGTAGAAGAACAGTGCTGGGGAGGGAGTGACGAGGCGGGGGTTATTAGGCAAGATTAAATGAGAGAATAAGTGATTGGCTGCTTTAGTAATCAGGTCCAGAGATGACAAGGGCCTGAAATAAGGCCCTGGTATAAGAATGCAGAAAATTTAGGAATATTTACATGGTAAAATCATCAGGTCTCAGTAATTGATCGCATGTGGCAGATAAGAGAAAAAAAGAGGAAGCAACTAGAATTTCTAGCTTAGATGATTTGGTGAAAAGGTGAAATACGGCATGCCGAAAGAAGATTAAGGTGCTCTATTTGAGATATGTTTAAAACATCCATGTGGAGAAAATGCCAGATTGGTGAACCATTATTATAAACTATTCTAACATCAGCATTTATTAAATGTGTTCTTTGCACCAGGAACTGTGCTAAGCACTTGACTGTACAAGTTCACTGAATCTGCACGATAGCGCTACTGGTATACACACTCTACAAGTAAGGGACCTAAAGTCTAGTGAGGTTAAGTAACTTCCCAAAGCACACACAATTAAATAAATGGCAAAGCCTGGACTTTAACCCATTAATTCATACTTCTCAAATTGACTCTTAACCACTATAATATCTTGTGATAATAAAACATCTCAATCTGAAGAATACTCCAAAAAATTACTGTTTTTTCTCAGTGCTAGCCCCACAGGTGCACTGTTTGGGCTTAGCCATGTGTCTCATCAACAAATGACTTGAGAAAGAGAATCACACTTACTACACTCCACTAGGAGCTCAGGACATGCTTCTGTTAATTGGAGAGGTTTATAAGGACTGGAATGTACTCATGCCCTCCTAAGCCAACATTCTTGCCAAGTTGACCACTGTTCCAGCATCTACAACATGGCCAACAAAGGCAAGGCTTCTGGCTTTGGCCAGTATTGATTTGGACAGAGACAAAGGGTAGATTTGTAAGTTTTCAACTATATTTGAAAGTAACAGAGATTGTACAGCTTGGCTTTAGTGACTATCAGCTCAGGGCCCAAATATACTCATTCATAAAATGGAGTTTGTCTCCTGATTTTTTGTAGTGAAAGTCCTTGGATTTTCGGCAAGCTCCACAATTTGGCACTCAACCAAGCTGGGGCTGTAAAGATGCAAAATGCTACTAGTCTACACTTTGGGGCCTCACATTTAAGTTCTAGACAGCAGGGGCTCAGTGGTGAGAAGAGAAGGGGCCACAAAAGAGCTGTATTAGCCCTGGGTCAGTCACACTGACCACAGTAATTTCCAATCTAGTTCTAGAAACATTTCATACAATTCACCCCAAAGGACAGGGAGCATATTTAATCACTTGACATCCCACACATGATTAGTGTAGTGAGATACAGCATATAAAGCACCAAACACTGTGTCTGGCACAAACAAATTGTTCAATATCTGTTAGCTATTATTATTATAAGTTGTGGTAATACAGTTTAGTAATAACATTAGGGGAGCTTAATAAACATTTGCCCAATTGTTGAACTTGCCGGTCCTTGTGACCCATTATGCACTTTAAAGTTGAAAATATCAAGTCCAAAAAAAGTAAAAATTCTAATTCTGTTTATGTCATTGCTTTCAAAGATAATATAAACTATTGATCTTTCAAAGAAAAATATTGACAAGACATTAAAATTTTAAAAATAAAAGCTGTAATTCAATTATACTTTAGAAAACTATTTTATCCTCATAATAAAGTACCTCTAGAAATTACTTAGGCCCTGTTTTATGGTTACTGAAGGGAACTGTTTCCTGTGTTTGGTATTTCTGGTAAATAACTGGGTGATGATGCCTTGCATATGGCTACATAAATTGAAGTAATGGCCTCTTTCTCATGAAAGCAGATTTAGATAGCACTGACACTGCAACTCAGCAATATTTTTCACATTACACAGAGGAAATAAGAGATAGAAAGCAGAGGGTATTGAGTAAATTCATAAGCCTCCATTGACTCCAAGTGCTCATCTAGGTTTTCTCTCTCTCTTTCTCTCTCTCTCTCTCTATATATATATCAATAAGGAACTATCAAGCTTTAATCAAAAAAATTACTACAGTGATGACACAATCAACCAAACCTAGTTTGAATTTTTATTTCCCTTTTAATATTTTATAATCTCTTAAGTGACATCTGCTCTATATCTACCCTGGAATGTACTTAAGAAACTCACGTAAAAGAAATGTGGGACTCAATACAGCACAATTGTGTTTATGAATTGGGCTCTTAAAAAAATGCATAGCTTTTCCAGGCTTATAATTCACGTGAATGATCATCATAAATGCAACTCTTGCATATGCTGGCTTAGTTCTAAATGAAATGTATTATTTGTACATTAAAGTTATCTTTAATAGTTTAAATATTGAAGATTCTTAACTCCAGTGTACTTGCATTGCAGACGAGGCATTTGTATTGCTCAGTGTGCTTAATGAACAGTAACTCAATGAGGGAAAACTAAGATGAAAATAAGGTAATTGACTTGACCAAAGTCACAAATAGGAATAACTACAAGACTAGAATCTACATCTTCAGATTTTGTTATCTGTGTCCTTTTTACTATTAAACTGCGAGAGGAAAGATTTTTCAGTTGGTAAAAATTATACTTAAATTGGGGAGGGGGCAGATAGCAATAATATCTGTTTGTGCAGCTAACTAGGTACATGTGAGTGGTTAGGCCCACATGGCCAAGGGGCGCTAAGAAACGTGTCCTGTGGGTTCTTTTTGTTTTCTTAGCTATCAAGTCAACCTGACTGAAACAAAGGCATATTTCACAAGAGTGGAAGAAAACTGGTTTCAGTCAATCCTTTAGCATTTTCCAGGTGACTACATCTTTATAAATCGCCTGGCAAAATCAAGTGGTTAAACTGCTTCACAGACTTTGGCTGGAACATTAAAGAAATTGAACAATTTATGCAGGAGAAGATCAAATAAGTTGCATTGTTTCTAAATGCTTATCCCTTGAACCAAAAGCTGAATGTGAACTGGGTAAATAATTTTTTTTTTCATTTTCTTCTAGGATTTCATCGTCTGGAATACCTTTCCCTACCTTTTGTTGAGGGTACAAATTTTACCCATTTTCAAGGTCCTTCTTAAAAATACCTCACTGTCCTGGAAATCTCCCACATCAACTCCTTTCCCTCCCCTCACCTTCTGCAACATTTACTTTTTCATGCTACAATTTTATATTTTTTTGGTCTTGTTTGCATTTTTCTCCAATTGTTTCTCAGGTGCATATAACACAGATGAGTGCATATAATCTCCTACCAGATTATATAACACTTCTTTTGTATTTCCCATACTGTACAAAGAGAACGCATTGATTATTCCATGATGAATTTTCAATGTAGGAATCATTTCAATGCAATGTTCTTTATTTGAACTGACAATATGTAAAAGATTTTTCTCATTCTTTTTCATCTGTTACGAGGGTACTTTTTCTGACCTTCATTAAAATATAAACTCCCATTCTGAGTTACTTTCAGTTGGAAACTTTGTACCGCCTGTTAATGAAATGCATTTATATCGTTCATGGGTTACACATCATTGTGTTTTAGAAGCCCTGAAACCATTAATGATTACTCAATAAAATGCCATTCTTAATGTTTAATGCCAGGCCTATCATTTAAATGTGGTTCTTCCCACTTGATCATGAAATCTCTGGGATTATGATCTCAGTAGAGCTATCTGAGCTGGGGGGGATGGTGGTCCTACTCTAAGGTGAGCTGGAGAAACACATTTCTTTCTTACCTATCACTAACCTCATCTTCTGTATTCAGCATCCTCTTTGAAGAGAATTTCACTCACCGAATTATACAGAGTCTTTTATAGTATCTGTTCTAAGAACTGAAACACACTGGGTTTTCTGAGAAATAGACATCCTTACACAGCATGGAGTTTGGGCTTTTGACATATTCCCAGTTCTTCAAAAGAGTGCTCCTTTAATTGGATCACCTGAATAAAATTATCATCATTTAAAATTTCACAATATATAATTCCCACATTATAATAATTGATGGAGTTCCTTCCTTAAATAAATATATATTCTTCTCAAATCTCTTTCAGTTGAGTGTAAATAAAACAAAAATAAAATTTAAAAATGCATACTGCCTCTCAACACAATCACTCCCTGCCACAGATATTTCAAGAAGGAAATTTAATTCACATTGAAAAAAGTGCATTCGAAAAAACCTAAGGGGATGGCACTTGTGTTTATTTTCATTATATTCAAGGAGATGACCACTTTGATGTAAGGATCAAATACAATACTCATGATTTCCAACGTGAATTTCATAAGACTGTTTTCTCTTTAAATCATGCCTGCTCATGAACTTTTATACAGTAAAAGCTCTAGAGAATCAAGTAAGAGAAAATCTAAAAGAGAAAAAAAACCACTCAAATTTCCCATATCTCTACAGACAAAACCCTTGAAGACTTGGGAGTAAGCATTTGGAAATACCAGGTATATTTAAAACATCACACTGAGCTCTTTGTTCACTTGGTAACTATTTGCAACATGGAAAGGTCCCGATTTTTGCCCTGAGAAAACTGGGGCCAAGTGGCATTAGAGAATTACTGTTTCATTTTAATAATCCAAGCTTAATTTGTAACATAACTTTTATTCTATCTTAAACTTTTTTTTTGATTGGGTGCTCCTCTGTCTCTGAATAAATGACAAGATCATGAATTGCCAGTGGCTCTATGAAACCTGATATGAATAACATAAGCAAATAGACAGGACAAAGTTTCCAGTTTTAGCAAAATACATGCTCATGTTCTATACATTCTGGATCATCTTCACTGAAACAATAAGCATTACCTCAAATCGCTACTACAACATGGCTCATTAGTCTGCAGGTTGGATACACAGCCTGTCAAATCCCTTCCCCTGAACCATAATAAGGAGAGTAATGACACAGCTATAACACAGTTTGCAAGTCTTCGCCTTGCTTCCAAAACTTAATGCTATCATAGGTCTCCTGTGTATGTATTTTTAGTGCCTAGTTCCTAGTTCAGTGTTTAAAAATCCTGCTGATCCTGCAGTTGGAACAAAGCTTTAGGAAGCAATCAACTGCTCTTGCCATGACAGGTGCCAAACACACATACAATGTCCTTTTATTTGTGGAAATACACACAGATCTATTCTGCATGTGCTCAGAGCCCAACACAAACACCACCTCTTTCCCACAAGCAGCAGGAAGGACGTGGTTTGAAGGACACGGTTGCTTCATCCGAGTGTTCAGTTCTTCAAAGACCTCTTGTTTTACACAGAATTGCTGAACGACTACTGAAATTCAAGAAGATACAACTAGGCCATGCCTGAAATCCCACTTTTATTTAACTAAAATTGGCATTCAAGTAGATCATGCAATATTTTTCCCCTTACCTTCAATGGACACATGTTGAAAGTGTGCTCATAATCAAAAGACATTTCCGTGAGCTGGTGACCCAGTAATTCCTTATGTCTACAGGTCAGCTGCAACAATACAGGACTAAAATCGCCAGATGAAATGGCCAGAATTACCCAGTGGCTCGCTAAAATCAGCTTACTTTGAGTCTAATCCAAGGATAAATGTATAGAAAGCTCCAAGCAGTGGAAACTATAAACACTGTACATCTGCCCCCGAAAGAGTAATACTGGCAAGTCTGTCACTGCCAGGAAAACAAATATTTACTAAATTCTAGGGCATTATCTTGATTTTCCCTGAATGCAAACAAGGGCTAAATAATCACAAGCTACTGTTGAATGGAAATATGGTTTAGTGGAAAAATGTAACATGCAGTACAAGGGAATAATTCCATTCCTCCAAACAACTATAAACTCAGAAAAAGCAATCCATCCAACCTGATTATCCCGCATTCCTGGAGCTCACCCACTTCATCATTTCACTTCCGACACCCACGAACTCTAACTGTGAACCTCTAATCCACAGCCCCGTGCTCTGTTTATTTTCTCCATTTTCCTGGAGTCGTCCGCCTTTTCCAGTGTGTTAATCTACAGATGATGTCTTTTTTGAAGTCTAGCACCTTGCATTTCCCTGGAGCCCTAACGAACCCAGTATTTCTAAGCTCCTAAGAAATATGTAGGTTTTTCTACTCTGCACATTAAGTCTTTTTTTGTGACTTAAACTTACCTTAGAAAAAAGATGTACTGTTAGTTACCAATTGCTTCTTCAGTTTTGCATACAAAGTCTAGTCTCCTTTACGATTCCCCTGCAAAGTTATGGGCTCATGAGAATCTCTAGTTTGAGAAAACATCTTTGGAAACAAGACAGGGAAATTGCTGCTGGTGGTTACTCCTGAATTACTGGAAGTTGATTCTTGTGTTTTCTCCAGACACTTCTCTTTTTTTCTAACTAGTTTTACTATGTGTGATAGATAAAGTCACTTAGAACTACTGAAGTAGACATCAAAAGAAAGAAAAATGGAAATAGGATGAAAATATTTTATTGGTAACACCAAACTAAAAATAGCGCCTTCTGAGAAAGCATACACAACTCCACCCACCAGATGGAATGTTACTCCCACCCCAGGGTATTAAATAAGTGTCTACGTTTCCTTCCCCAAGTAGAAACAAATAGCTCTGGACCAATTGCCTGTGTCCCGGTCCTGCAGAAATCCATATCTGGCTCTTCTAAGATGCCAGGAAAATTTCACCTTGTGTCATGTTCCATGCTGAGAGGTTTGTGTAGCTCTTGTGTAAACCTTGGTCTCTAAGACACATTCCAAACTGAATTTATTTCAAATTCCAAACTGAGTTTATTCCATTCCACTCACTTAAAATTCCAATTGTGATTGGAAAATACACAGTTCATTTACCTTCTGCGCAGTGTTCAATGAACCACTTGCCATGTTTCAACCTTGTAAGCTGCATTTCAATCCTGAGTGTGTCTGTATATCAGCTGATTAAAGCTTTGCCATTATTTGACAGGAACATTATAACATGCACTGCTATCTTTCTCGGCATTTTTTGATACCATTTGTATACCATTATTTGCAAAATAATATGGTGGTTGCTACTCTTTCCCTTACACCTATAACATTTACTTGTCAGTATGCAAAATCATGCTTCACATGAAGTGGAAATAAATGTAGAAAAATCCACTTCCCTGTCCTATTGTAGCTATGTCACTCTAGACACTGACATGGCATAAAATGAGCTTGCTTGATAAACCGCTGGAGTTAAACACAAATTACCACCATTTAGCCAGGGCAGGACAAGTCATTTCAGGACACTGCCTCAAGGGATGTCAATTTCAGAGGAGGAAGGATAAAACTCAAGTCTGGGAGGGGGTTCTTTGTTCAGTGTTGGTGAATTTCCTGGACAACGTTTAAGCCAGAAGTGACAGGTAGCATACAAGAGTAAACCACACTTTGAGAAAGCAAAAGGTATAAGCATCCCCAACCTCACATTTCTGCCACACAAGGACTTCACCGCATAGGTCACTGCTCATATCTGAAGAAATGTCACTTCAATCCCTAAATCCCTAACCAACTGATAATAATCAACAACCACATTTAATTTACTCTTTAGTAACATAACTATGATAAATATGTGTGTCCGTTCTTTCTTAAATTCTGTATTAGCGTTTTCTAATGATGACGGAATTGTCTGGTAAGAAAAATATTTCTATTTCTGTCAAAGAAATGGCCCTAACTCCCTTCTGTGATACTGAAATGTCCAGTAAGGCGCCCGTTATTCGAAAGAGTCTGTTCTGTGCTTTCTTGGTGCCAGCATAACAAAGTCAATACAACTGATTTCTTTCAAGGCCAGTGGCTACTTTCTCAGCAAGCATATGGGTCCAGCATAGGTATAAGCCTTTTTGAGAACCTCACAATTTATCTCAGATCTTGCACTTGAACTTTTACTTCTTTGGAAGATGCACTCATGACAACTTTATTCATGCCAAAAAAAATAAAATAAAACCCACAAAACAGGGATGGTGATTAAGAATACCTATGTCTTTCTGGAACTGAAGACATTTCAATTACTATTCCTGAAAATGTCATCTTATAACTATCTTCAGAAACATATATTCTTCAAATATGCTTGTGTGAATGGCTAAAACCAAATTAAATAACAAACCTAAACCAAGCCAAATAAAACAAAACCCTCTTGTGCATTCTCATCTTGGGAGAGAGCTGCCTTCCCCTTATTTCCACCTTAGCTGCACCTGGGCTCTTCCCTGCATCTCCTAATGTTTACTGAAGTGCGGGCTCTTAACTAAAAACAAAAATCATACTGTCTCAGGACTCACTGGCTAGCTTTCTTCATTATCACTTTAAAAAATACTATTTCTTCACTGTCCTATAAAGCATGCTCTCTTTTGAGACTTGCACTGTTTAACTATACCCCATTTTCCCCTGCAAACGGCTGTAATCCCAGGGACCCCCCTTTCATCCAACAAAGACTTTGACATGTGGTTTAAAGTCTTAATATCCAATCCAAGACCCTGGGTGACTATAATGTCCTTTTGAATGACCATCAAACGCCTCGCCTTACTCACTTTAATGATCTTCACCTCTACTCTGCTTCAGCCAGTCACATTCATGGCCACCCAAACTCTGTTCCCTCTTTACTTATTCACTCTGTGATATTCTCTCACCAGCACCGCCCCCCGCATCTTTTCAGCTTTCTCGATTTCATAGTTCCTCTATGTCTGTTCCACAACCTCATTAAGACTTTAACTCTCTTAAAAGTCACATTTGGGCTTCCCTGGTGGCGCAGCGGTTGCGCGTCCGCCTGCCAATGCAGGGGAACCGGGTTCGCGCCCCGGTCTGGGAGGATCCCACATGCCGCGGAGCGGCTGGGCCCGTGAGCCATGGCCGCTGAGCCTGCGCGTCCGGAGCCTATGCTCCGCAACGGGAGAGGCCACAGCAGAGGGAGGCCCGCATACCACAAAAAAAAAAAAAAAAAAAAAAAAAAAAGTCACATTTTCTTGGATTTCCCTGGCGGCGCAGTGGTTGAGAATCCGCCTGCAATGCAGGGGACAGGGGTTCGATCCCTGGCCCAGGAAGATCCCACATGCTGCGGAGCAACTAAGACCGTGCGCCACAACTACTGAGACTGCGCTCTAGAGCCCACGAGCCACAACTACTGAGCCTGCGCACCACAACTACTGAAGCCGCACACCTAGAGCCCGTGCTCCGCAACAAGAGAAGCCACCACAATGAGAAGCCCGCGCACCGCAATGAAGAGTCGCTCCCGCTCGCCCCAACTAGAGAAAGCCTGCGCGCAGCAATGAAGACCCAACACAGCCAAAAAAAAAAAAAAAAAAAAAAAAAGGCCACTTTCTTTTTTCAATGGCAATGGTTGAATCGATGCTTCTGGCTCTACTCTTCCCTCTCTTCATCCTAGACGTCAGAGCCTATCACTTTAAACATGCTTTTGTCAATACCCACTGCTCCCCTGAATTCTTGCCCACCCTCCACATTCTCCTGCAAAATTTTAACCCAAGAACAATATAATAATTTTTATTTCTGCGCTGCTAAGTTCTGGAAAAATCCATGTGACTGCAGAATGGTGCTGATACAAAGCCCTGGTCTCAATATCACTGGGACCGCAAGGCTGTCCAACTCTCCTACCACATCCACTTTCCCTTCAAACATTATCTGTTCCTTCCAATCCAATATTAGATACTAACCGCCACTTGCTCCCTCTCAGCAAGGCCCTCATTTCCTAACTTACATGGGCTTGTGCTAGCCCATGAAGTGAGAACTTATTCAGCTTCATCTCCTCACTATCAATTTATTCCAACCCAAATCTTTGCCTCCTAACTCATTAAAAGTGATGTATTTTTCTTTTGTCCAACACTGAGTTCCCCCTGTATCCTTGATTCTACCCTCACTCTCTTTATCTATTCTATCAGATATTTCATTTCTCATACAAACCTTCAAGCTTTCCCATTGCACCGGCTTCTATGCAGTGGTACATTGGAGCTGGTGGCTGATTCTAGGTATGTATATCTTTTAACTGCATTCAGTAATATTACACTTATAGCTTGACTTCAGTCATGGTGGGATTATGTGCACCAAGGCAGTGGCAAAAGCTACAAATCAGGGCTTTTGTCTCCTCTCCCATCCTCGGGTTGCTGGTTTATCAGGGCACCACTGCACACAAGACTGCTCAAAACAAAAGGAACCAGAACACTGACAAAAATCCCTGCATCTAACCTGTCTCCTCTTCTAGTTATACTACCCTCTCTCTTTCCTTTTATGTTGTAACTACTTAAAAATGTACTGTGTACTCAATCAATCATTCACTCCTAACCAATCTAAATGTCTTCAATTCTTACCAGTTCTTCATCGAAGTTGATATTTTCAAGGCAATCGATAACTTCCTAGTTGATAAATCTAATGGATACTTTTCAGTTTTTACTAACTCAATCTGTGGTATTTGATACTATTTGCCACTCCCTCCTTATAATTCACTCTTGCCTTGGCTTCTAGAATATCACCATTTCCTGAATTTCTCCTTACCTCTTTGGCCATTTCTTCTCCAGAGTTTTTTCTTCCCCCCAGGGACCATGCATTTGCCCACTTTTAACAAGTTCTTCTCCAGTTTTCTTTCCTCAGCCTTTTCTTCCCTCCATTTATTTAATACCTCACTCATTTGAGTCTTACGCAATAGTCAGTGCCTTTATCCACACAATTCTATCACTCTCTCTCCCACATCTTTTTCACTTGTTGCACTTACCATTGTGTAACTGTCCATTTATTAAGATGGTCCAAGACACCAAGCACCTCTAACCCAAAACTCACCAAATTGAGCCCATCAAATTCCTAGCTCAACCTAACACTTAACTCTGTGACAGGCAACAAAGTGTTCTGAAACATTATCCCACTTGACGCTCACAACCATCTAGTAAAGTAGGTATCACCCTTCTCACTTTACAGATGTGGTTATTGAGGTTTAGAGAAATTAAGCAATTTTCTTAGGTACAATTTCTAGTATATAGTAAACCAAGTCTGGAAACTAGATTTGTCGTCTCCAGAGCCTTGACTCTTAATTATTATGATGTATTGCCTTAATCATTGAGCCTTAATGATTTTGATTTTTCTTTTCTTCTGTGTCTCTCTGCCACTACTGTCACTACCTTGGTTCAAATTCTCATCTTCTCATGTTGGGATTGCTGTGGAAGTCCCTTTCTCACTTCCACATACCAAGTCTTGCCTCTCTGTAGTCCATCATCCACATTGCAGCCAAAGAAAGCTTATGAAATCTGCTCATAAATCACCCCACTCCAGGGTTTAACTACAGGGGGTAACTTAAGTCCGAATATCACAGAGTGTTCTGATTTTGTGTTCCCATCTCATTGACCTATTGAGATCATAAGACAAGATGACACCCCTTTTGCTGGGAGGTTGGTTTTTTACCAATAGAAGGGTCATCTGCAGAGTCAATTATGGGAAGAAGGTAATCTTGGGAAAGGAAACGAGGGCATTATAATAGGGTAAGAAAGACATGGCCTTATTGCAGAATTTTGGAGGATAGGGCCTTAATATCAAGAAGCATCTACATGTGTGAAATCACTCCCACTGGTGAATGTAAGTCCACCCTTGCAACCTGGTGGTATTTTCTAGGTTAAGTAGTGATACACCTTGTTATAGACTCCATGAGGATAAGTGTGGGCTTTCAGGCTCCAAAAGTAGTTACTTCTGGGTAGTTTTGAGTTACTCTCTGTGTTATCATTCTCTTCTGTTTTCCCTGAGCTTTAGTACAGTCTTCTAAAAGAAAGAAAAATGTCTCACAGTTATCCTCCTGGGGAATTAAGATCAGGGGCTTTGCCCACTCTTGGGGATAGCATCCCATGCCCTGCAGCAGAATGAACACAAGACTGGTGTCAGATGGACAAAGTGGAAGATGAAAGGCAGCCAAGATGCATTTGTGAACCATGAAATTGCCCAAGCTAGAAACTAGAAGTCATCCTTGGTCCCATCCTCACCTTCCCCCTCCCATATCTTACCAACATCACCTCGATCTACAGATTTTACCTCCTGAGTATCAAGCCAGCATATTTCTCTCCTTTTGTAATCTGTCCATCTTCATCTCCAGCCAGGACTGCTAATGAAAGCCTCCTACCCTGTAATCTTGCCTATTCTGGTTCCCTTGCCTCTCAATCTATCTTACACAACTTAGGTGAGCTGATATATTCCAAGCACAAATCTGATCACATACCCCTGGTTTAAGACACTTCTGTTTCTTCCCTACCTCTTGTGATACCTCTGCAGCTTCATTTCCCACAAGGCTTTCCCTGACTGCTGCACTGTGTTCGGGCAAGTTCTGGCCTTTCTGTACCCTGCCACTCTTGTGCTCATACTACGCTCCCACCGCAGGACTTTGGCCCAAGAGATCTTCCACCAAGAGATCTTCCACCTCTACTCTTCTTCCACCAAGGTAATGCTGACTTATCTTTCTGCTCTCCACTCAACTGAAGCTTCTGCAAAGAAACCTTCCCTGAATATTCTTGATCAGCTCAAATCCACCTATTATCAGCTCTCAGAGCACCCTACACCTCCATCTCTCTTTTGAACATTATCAGAAGCACAGCTTTTTGTTTGGGTGATTCGTAATATTTGTTTCTCACTTTAGGAGGTGACCTCCATGAAGGACAGTCACATTCTTGCTCACAACTGCACACCTAGCTGTTTATGTCATGCTAGCTGTGCTGATCCTATAAATATCTACTGAATGAATGAATGCAGACCCTGAGACTTTCCAGTTCTTCAGGTGGGGAAACTGGTAGAAGACTAGATTTCCTGCAGGCAAGCAGAAAAGCACTTCTAAGCCAGGAAATTAAGGCCTTGAGGGAGAATCTGACTTAGTAAGCACTGCTGGTTAGACATAATGGATGACTTACTCGAGTGATATAAGAGAAATCTGTTGTTTTAACACTATGTCTAGTCTCAAGATCAAGGTTTAAAACCATAAAGAGCTGTATACATTTCTCCAGTTTCTTGCTTAGTCTCTTTTCCTTACAGAATATAATAGAACATCATTATTTAGGCTTATATAGAATGACCATATGATTTATCACCCAAACTGGGATATTTGCTGGTGAAAGGGGGTAATATTAATCATCATGCTGGGACAACACAGGTAGACTGTGAAGGTCCCTGGTAAACTGGGACATGTGGTCACACTAGCTTTAGCTGACATAACAGAATAAAATAGGTAAGTACAAAACTCTCTGAGCATGGGGAACTGTGTTTGGAGTCAAAGAATGACCAAATCCATTACACAAGAAGGCTTCTTACAATGTGGTGTTGGCAGACATAAAAGGCAAACTTAGTGTTACCGAAGCGGGGATAAACTGGGAATTTGGGGTTAACAGATACACACTACCATACAGAAAATAGATAAACAACAAGGACCAACCATACAGTACAGGAAACTATATTTAATATCTTATAATAAACTATAATGAAAATGAATCTAAAAAAGAAGATATATATATATGTATATATATGTATAACTGAATTACTTTGCTGTGCAACTGAAACACTGTAAACCAAGCATACTTCAATTAAAAAAAAAAAACCAACCATACTTCAACAACAAAATCATGTGGTGTTGGTGTTTGTGCGAACTGTTGAATAAGTAATGTTATCTCCAATAACATATCATCGATAATAAAATTGCATTCATCATTCCATATTTTATCTGGACCTTGTTCTGCTTATCATTTTATTTGATGACCACGACAAACCCAACTCAGTTCCTCAAAAGGCACTTACTGAGCACTGGACCAGGCACAGCTGCAGATGTGAAGGACGCACAAGATATCAACCACTCCTACAGCATGGACAGTTTAATGATAAGGCAAGCAGTATCGCCCATATTTATAGATGGAGAAACTGGAACCCAGAACTCAGAAATGACTTGGGTAGTGTTATGCAGACAGTAAATCGCAGAGCTGGAATTGTAATTCAGATCTCTGACTTTCACTTCAGAGTTTAGTTTATTTGGCTAAGCTACCAAAATGGAGATGACACCCTTAAATGTGTTTGACGTTCTTGTGTACTACCACACAGAAACGCCCATGAAGAACGTTTACACAGTCTCTGCAGAAGCAGTCTGTGCCCAGGCTCAGCAGGCAGTGTTTGTGTTGCCTGTGTGGACTTCCTTTTTAGGCGCTGGGAACTGGCCCTGGGACAAGGATTTAAAGGGGCTTTAGAATGCCAAACACATCTCTGATTGGCTCGTCATAGATCATACCCATGTTTAAAATCCTGGGTAAATTAAAAGGCCAAAAACATGTCCTTTTACTTTACGGTCAAATTCCACTTCAGGGGAGCAATGAAATAGTCCAGATATAGTCACTCTACCCTTGGGGATAACAAACCATCTCTACCACACAAAATACGGTTATCTGTCCACTATGGAACATTTTACCTTATCATCAACAGATGAATTCTAATTTATTGGTGCTTCGGGGTTCTCTTTCAGTCTTTACAAAATAGATCTTTCTATCACCTTTCTCAGGTTCTTAAGGGAAACTGCTTTTGAGATGGCCATTATGGTGACAGAAGCAATATGCCATCGTGCTTATATCCTCCTAAATGTTGGCAAGAGGAGCTCATTAAAATGCTGAGTGTTTTCAATAGTCACACATATCCTCCCAGTTACAAAGACCTCTGGGTTTTCATTCATTCCAACCACAGAGTTCTATTAGTATATGATCCTACTGATAAACTCAAAGGTGAATTCTGATATTTTTAGTTTTTTAAAATAATAGATTTCACTTAGTTTACACAACTATTTCTAAGTAAGAGATGACTTCCACACAATCTAGTTTTCTTTTCTGATCTGAGGAGAATTTTGTAAAGGGCAAAAGGAAAATTAAAATAGCTCACAAATCAATTAAGTCATTCAAATCACAACCAAGGATAACCAAAATAGAAGACAGCTGAAGTTGCCTGCAATTGATCAAGGACCAAGTTAACTGAGACAACAGAGTCCAACGTATTTTCTTTTCAGCCTCTACAAAAATCTTGGTCTTGTGCTCCTGACAAAGATGAATAAGACTTGAGATAAAATCAGTTGTTCCCTTTTTGGGTAGTCTGAGAGTTTCTCTTAAAGGGCGAGTTTCCTTTGTGGGAATGTTTCTGAACAAGCTTGCTAGAGATAAAAGCTGAGATCATGAGGAGCCTAAGTCTAGGAGGAGCTGCCCTGAGTGTGCTTTGGGGAAGGATCTGGCTGACGCTTTACAGAGGGAAAGGGAGACCGGGAGAGTGGCAGGGGACTGAGGGTTTGTTGTGTTTTGTGACCCTTTCCTCATAACCCCTCAAATCTTTGGTGAATCATTAACTAAGCTCATCAAATTCTGGAGAAAGTCAAATATTTTTTCTGGCAAATTGGGAAGGGGCTGAGTGGTGAGTCTGGGTGCTAGGGAATCACGAAGGCACGTTGAGCTCGGAATGAAGACACTGGTGATTGAACAGAAATTAACTCGAGTAATTTTCAGGACTTGTGGGGTGAACTCTGGACTCTAAGACAATGCAAAGTTAGATACGGGTGAATAAAGTTTACCAGATCTCAGAGGAGCAGAAAAATTCCAACTTGTTACAGACATAATCTATGCAGAGCCCCAAGGGCTCATGGTGTGGAAGGAGAGACAGACAGATGGGCAAACAATGAACTAAACCTAAATAATCTCACCTGAGCCAGAGTGGTCGCATCTGCACAAAGCCATGGGAGCCCCAAAGAAGCCCTCACTTATCTCACCTGGGGACTCAGGCAGGTGTCACAGGGGAGGTGGCATTTTTGGCAGGTCTTACAGGGTGAGCACGAGTGGTCAAATAATTGGGAAAACTTAGAACAGTATCCCTTCAATTCCCTAAAATGAAGCCGAACAAAACCAGAAAAGAACAGGATGGGCTTTCCCAGCAGAGGGCAGAGCAGGAATGAGGTTGACAAGGAAGACAAACAGGTTGTCTGGGGAGTACTGAAAAATGCCGGGTACATGGATGAGAAGTGCTCAGAGACAGGCTGTATTTTTTTGTCCTTATGCACAGAAAGGAGTGATTTCCCAAGAATGAGACATAAGAAAATTTTATTAAATTACTTAATCTAAACTTGATATTCTATAGCTATCAAATTCTCTGCACTATACCTGGTTAAATGATTAAATAATATGCAGTAAAATATTTTAATTTACATGCTTAATTGAGGCTTGCTTTTGAAGTGAACCTCAGGTTGCCCCCTTCCTGGGTCCCTCCCCATGTGTCGCATACACAGACCCACATCACATCTATCTCTACAGTTTTAACAATATTAATCATTCACAATGCTATGTCATTACTCAGACGGTCCTGATGTATTTTCTTGCATTATCTGCCTACCTACTGATAAGAAATTACTACGACTTTATGAAATCTCTGCCCAACTTAGATTGGGGAATTTTGCAACGATTGATCTTCAATGATACGAATATAGATATAGATAAAAAGGTTGTTTCTCTTTTAGTATTTAATTGGGCTATTAAATTGTCTAATTCACAATCTTTTGTTCCTGGGTTCCCATGATAAGTTCGACAATATTAACCAGCCTTCAGGGTCAAGGATGGTGAAAAGAAATTGCCATTATAAGAATCACCATCAGTTCCTTTCTTATCTGGCCATGGTATAGGAGGACCATATAGTTTCTTTTAGTTGTATCTCATGATACAATGACATTTTGTGCCAAATGCCAATTAATATCATTTTAAACCTATATAATATGGATATTGTTTTGACTTATGGTATTGACTTTTTTTAAACACTTAGGCTTTAAGGATAAAATTAAACAAGCAGCTTTGCTACCAAGCAACTATTTGTCAGTAACGAAGAATTTAGATATACCATTGGTTATCTCTTTAAACTTATTTCTATTTAGTTACTTAACTAGAACTTCACAACAAATAAGAAACTGCCAGAAACTGCCTCCTAAGTCAGAGAACTCTTAAAAGCCTGTCACTAACAACAATTATTTCCAAAAGCAGCCAATAACCATATAAAGGGGTCCCAACCCCTCTCAGCTGATCCATGTCTATAACATGGATTTCATTCATTCATTAATTCACTTATTCACTCATTCATTCATTATTTCAACAAATATGGACTACCTACCACATAACAAGGACTATTCTAGCTTGGTCTATATGGACAGAATAGATAAAGCCATTGATTAAAAGGAATTGTATTCTAGAGGGGAACACAAAATTGCAGCAAAATTAATAAGATAACATTAGCTGCTTTACTGAGAAAACAAAGCAGGGTACGTATGTAAAAGGAGCAACTGTCTGGAGTATGACTATTTATTTTAGATCTGGCTGTCAGTGAAAGCTGCCTGAGGATGGAGACATTTGAGCAGACCCCTGCTCACCAGGGGACAGTCTGTGAAAGCATTCTAGACAGTGGCAACAGAGAGGGTAAAGGCTTGGGGTGGGAACCAGCTTCACGGTTTCAAGAAGCTGCAAGGTCAGTGTGACTGTACTAGGTTTGACTGTTAAAACTTTTGATGAATACTCGATTTAGTTGCAGAAAAACAGGAAGAGGAGGCATTATATTTTTTAAAATATGCAAATAACTAGGCAGGACTAGATAGATAAGAGTTTTGGGTAACAATTTTTTTTTTTAAGTTGGAAATTTCTTTTTGGCAACATGGACCTTGAAGGCTGGTTGATGTTACTGAACTTGTCATGGGACCATAGGAACAAACTATTGCGAATGAAACAATTTAACAGCCCAACCAAAGATAACGATAAATAAGCTCAAGTCTACCTTTACCCTTCAGGCTCAGAAACCCTTTCTACACCCAAGGAGGAAGACAAGCTTAGAGACTCATAAAAGTTATTTAATTAATTAACCATTCTAGCCCTTTTGCCTCTGAGAAGTAGCTACCTTCTTAAGTTTACCTTGCATATTTCATAAAAGGTACTCAAATATGTATCTTACATGCTCATAAACACCACTTCCAGGAAGGAGGAAAAGTTTTTTGATCTATTTTTGCTTAAGCCCACAAAGTAATATCAATTTGGATCTCCTAATTTCTCAGAAAATTAATTTTATCATTTCTTTATGGACTATTTAATGCTAACATTGTAGGTTTATTTTCTTAAAAAACTCAAGACACATTCATAGTAACTCTGCTAAGACATTTTTCTAATTTGAAATATATTTTCTTTCCTGGTTCTGAGAAGTGGAAACCTGAACAATCTAACCTCAGGAATTATATTCTCAGGCAAGACACATAACACGAAATCTTAGCCAATATAAGAGAGAACTTGTTGCATGGTTATTTATAATTTTGAAAATATTGAAACATTGAGATTACTATAAATGCCTAACAATAGAGAAATATTTAATAAGATGAAGGACTATTTTCTGAAATATTATATATCTAATAAAATGATAATTATAAATCTAATGAAGCAATGTAAAAGTTCACATTATGATGGGAAATTTAATTAAGGTTCCAAAATACAATGTCTGTAAACTTTTACACATACTGTGATTATTACTAGGAAAAAAAATAAAAATGTTAATAGCTGAATGAAATTATGACTATTTTTTTCCTATTTTCTAAAAAATTGTGTAGTGTTATATTGGTAGGATTGGTTTTTGCTTTGTTTTGTCTCCTGCTATTTTTTCAAGCCAAAAAATAAGGTGTTACTACATAGACTCAAACATCCTGCAGGCTATATGCTCTCCCATGTTCCAGAAGTACTACGTTCAGATGCTGCCACAGTCTACTCTTTAAAAAGATAAGTGGGTATTTCACTTAACAAAATATCCCAGAGCATTTATTTACCAAGTCAGAGACAGATTGAAAGAAAAAGCTAAAGTAGTATACATGAAAGCATTTACTGTCTATAACCTTATAAAAGATTGCTTCAAGGGCAAGGATACCCAATACTTTTCTATATTAAGTTATCCCAAGGTATGTTTATTTTCAATCTATGCTTAAGTTTAGCTACAGAGTCAGGGGTAAAGTAGGATAAGTGAAGGTATTTAATTACTGCTTTCTTTTCTAGATTCTCAACAGCGTAATTGCTGACAACCTCTGTTGCCCAGAAAACGTCTACTGGAATTATTGCGTACCAAAAAATACAAAAGCAACGAGAAAAGGAGGATGTTTTATTTACATCCTATTTCAAAACCAGTTCTTCCGTGCTATTCTATTTCTCTGCAGGCCCAATATCACACATCTGCATTAAAAGTTTAGAATTGTTCCTTAAGTTTTCTTCCAACAAAGTTAGTGGTATATTCATTTGAAAATGTAGACTTTATTTACTTCTAAAACAAGTATCTCATTATTCAGAACGTCTAGGTTTGCAAAGCTAAACTGAAGGAAACTTTACACAAACAATAGTTACCACTTTTGCTAAGAATCATCACAGTGCCACAAAAGCCATGTGTTTTTCCAGCCACAGATTCAGATTAATATTTTTATTATCCAGTTAATTTCTTTTCAGCTTAAGAATAAGATAGCAAGTCAGTCTGTGCATAAGCACATGTTTAACTCTATGGGGAGTAACGCCTGGAATCCTTTTGCTTATGAAAATTAGAATTCATAATAATGAAAGAGTTATGTAACACTTATTGTGTTCTTTATATAGCTTATTTCACCTAATCCTCCAAATAACTATATGACATATTTATCCCCACCTTACACAGCACATTAACCTAAGTTTGAAAGATTAGTTCATTTGTCCACAGTCACCCAGAAAATAGATTATGAAGCTCTGTGTAAGGCTGCCTGCCAGACTCCAAACTCTGTTCCTTCCACTCCTGTATACTGCCTTCACTTTCCTCATATATGTTGAAAGACATCATTTTGTTTTTTACATTTTTTTGGAAATTACTTGTATAATAAATTTAATTTCTGTATGTATCCCCTTAGCATTTCCCTGTCTCTGGTGTGTGAGAATATGCCTGTTCACGCCTGTGTGTGCATGTGTAGGGAAGAGAGGAAGTAATTTTTTTTTCTAGTTTTAAGAAGTTAGTGGGAGTCTCTCCCAATTCTGCTTCACGGCTAGCAAATTCTCCTCCTTCCAAACTTCCAAGAAGACAGTCCATCCAACACCATTCAACATGGTGTTTGAAAACAGGGTTTTAGATACTATCATAACGTGGAGTGGGGAAATGGTCTGCACATTGGTCATGGGTCCTTGCTGTGTTCAGTGTCTTTTCCAACTCTTGGAAGTTGAATGAAGGTATTATTTTCCTCAATAAAATTTCCTTCCATCTTGTAATAAATTAACCATCCTCCCTTACACCCAAATTCCTCATCTCAGAGTTAAATTTTTTTAAATTTGCATTTCTCTTCGTCTTCAATATCATTTATGTCTACCTTTTCCTTCACAACTTTGCATCCCAATTGTGTATAAAAGCTTATTTGGTATCCCAAGGTGATTTAATCACCTTGCACATATTGGCCACACAGCTCCACTGCCTAAAATAATGTCTATGTTCCTTATTATGAACATCAAGGCCACTTGATACATAAAGTGAATCTCTTTTCCAGCCCAAATTGTCATTTTTCTCTCCTTTACATACTGTTATGGGTTGATCTGTACCCCTTCCAAAAGATATGTTAAACTCCTAGCATCTCATAATGTGACTTTATTTGGAGATAAGGTCTTAACAGAGGTAATCAAGTAAAAATGGGGTCATCCAGGTGGGCCCTAATCCAATATGACTAATGTCCTTACAAAAGGTGAAAATCTGGATACAGAGACATGGGAGAACACCATATGAAGATGAAGGCAGAGACTGGAGAGATGCAGCTACAAGCCAAAGAACACCAAAGATTGCTGGCAGGCATAAGAAGCTAAGAGAGAGGCATGGAACAGATGATTCCTTCCAGCACTCAGAAGGAACCAACCCTGCCAACACTCTGATTTTGGACTTCTAGCCACCAGAATTCTGAGACCATAAATTTCTGTAGTTTAAGTCCTTCAGTCTGTGGTCCTTTGTTACAGCAGTCCTAGGAAACTAATATATGCAAGTATAACTTGAACTATATTCAAGGGGGGCTATTTGCTTTTCTGCAACCACGTTCCGTACTTTTTTCTCTTCCAAATTTATCTGGAGAGGCTTTTCTTTGCATATGCGTAGAGAATTTCTCATTAACGTTTATGATCAGCACGAAGATGATTTCCATGTAAATTCTTCTGCAAAATCCCTAGCTGGAGTAAATTTATTTCCTCTAAGCTCTCTCTAGCACTTTATTTGTATCTTTATTATAAATATTAACAAATTCTCTCTTGCATTGTAGCTACTTGTATACATATCTTATCTTCCTCTAATAAATAAACCAAGTCCTTTGGGACAAGGGCTACCTCTTCCTCCTTCTGGTGCTGCTCATGATGTTGATCGGAGTGCTCTACACAGAGAAGGTACTTCATATTTATTTTGCTACTTGTATTGCACAAGAGAGATCCAGCTACTTGGGAAAAAGTTGCAGAGAACTGTCTTCCTGCTTCTGCGATAAGAAGCTCAAATACACTTTTGATTGTTTATTGCCTTCTCAACATTCTTTCAAATTACGTCTTCTTCATGGATCTGGTTTACCAAAATTTCCCTTTTCGTAATCCATACAAAAATTCAAATCACCATTCTGCAAAAAGTTCTTCCCTGACTAATACATCAGTTTAAATGGGAGGAAGAATTCTCCCATTCATTTATAACTCTCATGGCCAGCTCTTCATTGTTTGTTTCACCCCACACTTCCCCAATGGCACAAGATGCAGAACCACTCTAATGTTTGCACATACTTTTGATTCATATGTGCAGCTCTTTCTGCTTTTTGTGTTAGTTATCTTCAAAGTTATTTGTTGTGCAGAAATCACAGCTGATATAGACTACTTCCAAAAAAGCTGTGAAAGGGTGTTTCAAAAACTTTCCCCAACAAGATTTCTTCTTTAAAATGAACAAAGCTGGATTAAGCCTCTGAGACTTTCATAAAATGTTTATTACCATCCCGAAGAACTATTCCCCCAAAGTTCTTCCACTTCTTTCCAGCTGAAATGTCACATTTATTAAAAAAAGAAAAAGTTATTCCTGCATTAATTAATAAACAAGTAAATTCTCAATAGAGGTGAACCAAACACAAATTTCAACTAATTCTTACAAGATGACATTATTACTTATTAAAGTGATGTATATACATATCAATTTGTGTTATAATTTGATTAAACCATTTCAGCCTAAAGCTTTGAAGACAGGTATACCAAAATTTGAATGTAATGCTTATTATGTTATTGTCTCACAAGAGCAAGAAGACTTTGCTTCCTTTATCTGGAATAAGAGGACACATATTTGGGGTAAAAAGAAGAGAAAATGAAAAATTACCGGATAACAGTCATCAGCTGGTTGCCCTTATGCATTTCTTGATTTGTACTGTAGTAATGTCTCACACCTCTACCCAAAACAATAGAAATCAAACCATATTAGTAAACACGAATGTTTTTGTGTTTTCCTTAACCTGGAGCCTCCTGAATGTGACTGGGACCTGGAAGTGCCTTGCACTTTGCTTTTTGCCCACAGGCACAGCAGTAGTGAAAGCTACATCACCCAGTTAAGGGGATTCCAGTGTGTAGGGATATGTAATTTCCAGACAATTTAGAAACTTCCTCTGTCACCCTAGGAACCAGAAACTGGTGTAAATCTGCAAGAGAATCAAGCAAAAATGAGTGTCCCAGGAGAGTAGAAATATGGCTTATCTATGTTGCTCTCTTTACGCAAGATGGAGCCCAATGCCACACTTAATTAGGGGCCTAATCAATATATTTCTGCAGCGGGTGATACAACTTTGAATTAATTATAACAATACATAATAGAGGGGGATGGGATAACTCAGTCTGTGGAATTTTGAAAGCACTTTAAAATTTTATCAATTCATATATGATATCTGTTGAAGACTGTAAATGTTGTTGAAATAAAGACACTGTAAATCAGGACAAACAAAAGAAATTACTCATTGCATGCTACTTTTTTGAATGGAGACTCAGGTCTCTTTAGAAATATGTAACTCAGTGGGTTGAACTCAACTCTTAAGATGTTATTGTGTAGCAAATGAGGAGAATTTTGTTTTTGTAAATGTTAGACATTGATTTAGTATATGACATGAATTTAAAAAAAAGAATGGAGAAAAAGGCAATGCCTTCTTTTCTAGACTTAAACTGAACACACACACAATGTGTTCTGAATGAGCATTTGTGAAAGACAGCTCAGAGTAGTGCCCATTACTCAGCAAAGGGAAGAATTTACCTACAGAGTTTTTAAAAGAAGAACTTCCCACAGTGTCCTTCTTTGATAGGAATGCCAGAATTGAATCAAGATAGCCATGCTCGTGGGGCAAGTAGACAGCTCTTCAGAAATATTCTTAGAAGAGCTGGAAATAAGTTGATCATCCCCCAATATTATCCTCAGTGTAAATTCCACACTCAACCCATCAATCAAATTAATTCCATGATTAATCAGTGATTCATTTTAGCACCACATTCCTTTGAAAGATAACTGTATCAACCCAAGAGCAATATTTACCAAGCATCAACTAGAGGATTGACGCTATTTCAGGAAGTGGTTTAGACCAAAGCATTAACTGACCTGGTGCTTTCTCAAGGCACTTACTCCCCAGCCCAGAAGGACGAACATAACACACCTGGAACTATTAAGAGAGGGATAACAGAATATTCATTACCTAGATTTTAGCAGTTGACTTAAAGTTGACTAGTGTGGACCAGGGTAAATAAATTATTTAGAGGAAAAGGTTTAAATCTGGCCTTTAAAGAACAGGTAAGAATTGGACAGTTGGGAAGGAGAATAGAGAATATTTTACACAGAAGGAAGAGCAAGAACAAGAAAGGAGTGAGCATGAACAAACACAGAAGTCCAGACTGCCTAGCACAATGGGCGGGTTTGAAAGGAAGGGGATCATTGAGGCCACGTACCCCACAGAGAAGAATCTGCATGGCTAACTACCGTCTATTAAAAGCCCAGGAGCAGAGCAGACACGATGAGTGTGATATTTTAGGAAAATGGTTGGGTAATGTTATGAAAGATGGATTAAAAGAAAGAGTCAGCTGGCCAAACTTGGTGATTACTCACAAAACTCTAGGCCTAATTAGATGAGGGACAGCTCCCATCCATGAGAATGACGAGAAGAACCTGAGGGCCATTTGAAAGTCAGACCTCCCACACCTCAGTGTCAAGTTTTGGTGAAGTAGGAAAGACTCAAAGACGAGAAAGGAGAGCTGAACTTGGGGGGAAGAAGAACGTTTGCAGAACCCTGTTTCTGGGTACCTCCTCAGTCTGGTTCTGCTCACCAGCTTATCAGCACATGACAGAGACAAAGCTTTCTGCAGACAACACAATCCTGTGAAGGACTGACAGAACCAGGACACAAAAAGTTCTCCAATTTTGCCTCGGTGGACTGTGTTTGGGAAAAGATAAGCAGTGGTAACAAATGCAAAGTCTTAACTTAGGTTCAAAAAAACTAACTGCACAAGTAAAAGACAGCCGAGAAATGACTCATCAGGAATGTCAAAGGGTGGAAAAATGTCTTAAGAACTTGAGTTATTACTAAGAAGACAAATGAAGAGTAAACAAAAGCCATGAGTATAAATGGCTGATAAAAGTACTACACTGATTTTCACCCATTAGTGAAATGTAATGAAATGAGGGAGAGGACAGCTCTCTTTTCCTCCAAACTGTTCAGATCACCTACAGTATTGAGGTGAGTTGAGGAATCTACCCTTTAAGACAGAGGCCACAGAAATGCTTCCAAAAGTCGGCAGGTAACTTAGATGACTCATAACTTCTAGCAGCAGGAAATAAGGGGGAGCATGCCAAACTAAAGAAATAATGCCCTTGGGATCTTTCTTCTTTTCCTCCCAAATACTCAAGGATCAAAAACTAGGCTGCAGGCTGTGGGTTTATGACATCTGCTTTCACAGGCACAGGCCCACAGGGGAGAGCATCCCAAGGGTGACGGAATGCTAATGAGACTCAAAGTCATATCACACAGGGACAGGGGGTGGACTGATAAGAGTTATCCAAGAGAAGGTGGATTTGATTGCTCTTTTCAAATTTCTGAAGGTTTTCAAGTCAAAGTGGAATTAGATTTGTTCTTCATGATCCCTCCAGAAGGTAGTATCAGTATTAACAGGACGAGGTGTCAGAGTTTTGGGCTTGCTATTTGGGGCAATTTTCCAACAGTCAGAGATGGGTATCAGTAAATGAGACTGGCTTGTGAGATAGTGAGTTTCGTATCACTGAAGGTGATTTAAGATTAAATGAATACTTGCTGAAAATGTTACAGAGTGAATAGCATATATTAGATGGGATGTTGGTTGATAGCCTCTAAAATCCATTGCACATCTAAGATTCTAGCATTATATAACATCAACGTCTCAGGTAGGGGAGAATGGAAAAGAACATTGGTACCCTTGCGGAAAGGTACAGAATAAATTAAAAAACTGAAGGCATATGGATCCAGGATTCTTTTCCCTTCCAGAGTGAAGGAAAATACAATCCTGCTGAATGGGAAGAAAATTAAGAGTAGGAAAAAGGAAAAATAAAAGAAATTAAATGTCTTCCCTATTTTCCTAAGTCTGGTTTCAAATATAGCTCTGATATTCTAACTAATATTTAAAGAGTTTTAATCATGTTTTTCTGTTCAGTGCTGTTAGGTTGAAGACATCCTTTTTCCATATGCCATTTGGCTATGTAAATTGGTACAGTTTATAAACCCTTAGCAAACGTTCTTCTCTTTGGTCAAATAATTCCACTTCTGAGAATTTGCACAAAAGTAATATGAAATATAGAAAAATGTTTTATGTAAAAGATATACATCACAATGATATTGATTGCTATTAACAATTAGAAGCAATCAAAGAGTATATAATATAGTCACTTGTTTTAGTCTGCTCAGGCTGCTATAACAAAATAGCACAGACAGGATGGCTTAAACAACATTTATTTCACATGGTTCTGGAGGCTGGAAGTCCAATATCAAGGTACCAGCCAATTCAGGCTAATGAAGACTCTCTTGTCTTGGTTTACAGACAGCCACTTTCTCACTGTGTTTTCCCATGACCTCTCTGTGCTTGTATGGAGAGAGAATGAGCTTTCTGCTATCTCTTCTTAAAAGAGCACTAATATTGTCAGACCAGAGCCCCACTACCACGATCCCATCTAACCCTAACACCTCCCAAAGACCCCATCTTCAAATACCACTGGAGGTCTGAGCTTCAACAGAGGAATTTTGGGGGGACACAAACATTCAATCCGTAACACCACTCAACCATGAGTTTTATAAAATTATGTAATAAAGCTGAACATACTTTTGATACATTAAATAAAGCAGTCAGAAATTACACACGTGATATTATTAAAGTCATGGTGAGAAAAACTTAGAAAAAAACTCTTTAAAGAAAAATATCAATAGGCTAGCTGTGGTTGTGTTCTGTGTTAAGACTATGAATGTTTTTAAATTTTTATTTTCCAGGTTTTAATAAATAAGTATATACAACTTTAAAACTGTGCTAGAGAGTTAAATTTGCGAGAACACAGCTGCTAATTAACTCTCAAGAATTGACTGAGTCTCTACCACCTGTATTATACAAGTGACTCCCAGGAGTGAGAGAGACACAGACAACCAGGACCATGGCCATGTGGAGGTAGGGGCCATACACTGCAGTCACAGCCCATAAGACACATAGTCTACCCTCAGTAACTAGTTATTGAACTTATTGTTTCTTTGGGCTGAATACTACAGGGGCAATGGGAAACTCAGTGTGGTTCTTCCCCAAGCAAGTGTATGTATTTTAGTTAATTAATCTTTTTTATTTGGAACAATTAACTTTTGCCAGATGTGTGTATACTCGACTGAAAGTACGTTATGTTTATTGTGATTTAAATCTTTTGTACTGCTGAACAATTGAATGGTCTCAGAGCAATGTGTAATTTTATTTCCTCTCCAAAATGCAATTGATTCACTTCACTCTGTGTCAATGAAGTATCGAGTAGAATTCCAGAATGTCAGGCATATCAGGTAGGCACGATTCTATCTTTTGAGGGCTCCACAACTGTAAATTAAATTACTGCAGCATGTAAAAGAATAAATCCGCCTTAAACTTTTAAACTATTTTTTATATATGCTATTAAAGCACTGTAATATTTCAGATTAATGATTTAGGAATAATGACCTTTAAGGAGGAAACAAGAGAGTTACTTCTCGAGATTTGAAATAATCTGTTCTTAATTATGTAGTAATGTCAAGTACAGACATTGTAGCATTCATAATAGCTGTCACGGTGCATGGTTTTACAAAATAATAATTACCTCTTAATGCCTGTTTCTAGAAAATGAATTTGACAAACTTGGTTGGTCATTTCTTTCTTAAAATCTTTTTTTTTTAAATTGCCCCTGTGTATGAATAATTCTCCAGTTCCATCGGCATGAATCCAAGAATGTCAAATTTCCTTCTCTTCCTCGTTTTCTACGCTGCCAGTTCTTACTCACTCTCTGTCCATGAGGACAGTGTTTTTTTGACACCATAAGTATGAAGGGAAGGATAGAGGGAATTTAGTGATCTTTCCTTTTTCTATTTTATTTTTCTCGGGAAAGGATTGGAAAGTGGTTTATACCTCTTGACCCCTCTCCCTGTGTCTGTGTGGATAACTCTGTAAACCAGGCTTTGGAAACATCACTGATAGTAGGGCAGCCAAATGCTATGGAGGCAACAGTGAAATCAGAGCGACCCTACCCTAAGCAAGGGCAAGTGCTTTAGTTATTTAGTCTCCGGCATTTTGGAGTAATTATCAGTCCTTGTTAAAACTGCCTTTCTTATACTTCCTGAGTCAGTTCCTCCGCCCTCCACCCCAATCCCACCCCATCCACTGGTTTCCATTCTTAGGGACTGGTTCCTCTGCAACCCAAATCCGTCCACTTTCTACTGCTGTCATCTATTTACCTTCATTTTCCCTGAAATCACTTTTGCTCAAGTATTTTTCCTTCTGAAACATGTTAAACAGTGATTATATTTGGATAGTTGGATGGCTGCTGCTTTTGTTTTCTTCTCAGTGCTTTTCTGTATATTCTGAGCTTTTACAGCACATATGTATTATCTAGTACAGAAAAAGAAATAGTATAAAAACTGAAAAATCACTTTTTTTCTCTTCTAAACATACAGACTACTCTGAGCATGTATTGCAAATGCCAAGTACAAAAATGTGTCAGTATGCTGCCGAATATGTGTATTTTAATTATTATCTTTAACGAAGATAATAATAATTATTATTTATTTTATGCTCAGAACCTTTCAGGTTCTTCTACAAGTGCTTTGCATGTATTTTCTTGTTGAAATTTCACTTTTCCCCAGGAAGGGAATGTTTTCATAATTCTTATTTTAAAAATGAAGAAACTGAAACTCAGAAAGGTGAAGGATCTCATCCTAAGTCACCAGGCTGGTAAGAATGACGGGGATGGGGTGAACTGTAGGAGGAGGACACGAGTGTTTCCCACCAAGACACCTACTCTGCGGCCCCAATAAGAGCTTGCACTGAAAAAAAAATTAATAATATATTTTATTTAACCATATATATCCAAAATATCAGAATTTCAACATGTAGTCAAATAAAAATTACTAATATGATATTTTACATTTTTTTCAGAGTAAGTCCTCATAACATGATGAACTTCATACTTGGAGTATATTTTAAGGGCTGAATAGCCACATGTGGCAAGTGGCTACATTATTGGATATTCTAGCCACAGATAATTTTCTACTCATAATTTTATATTATTTCTTATAATGTCTTTTTTTTGTTATTTATTCTTTTTTATTTAAAACAATCCCAGATTTATTGAGATACTGACATACAACTATGTAAGTTTAAGGTGTACAACGTGATGATTTGATTCATGTATATACTGCAAAATGATTACAACAATAAGGTTAGTCAGCACGTCCATCCCCATATATTAATTACATTTCTTTTTGTGGTGATAAAATTTCAGATCTACTCTCTTAACAGCTTTCAACTTCTACAAAGTGAGAGCATACAGGAGCTTGCCTTTTTATATAGTACGTTACAGTTTACAAAAGACAGCACTTATATTTTTGACCCGAGCTTTTCATACAAGCCACAGGGCAGGTATCATTATCTCTATTTTAATGATGCAGACCTGTAGCTTAGAGAGGTGAAGTGCCTTACCCACGGCCAGGATTTTAGCAAGTAACAAAGACAGGGCCAGAAATCATGTCTTCTGGCTTCAAATCCAAATATGTGCTTTCTATTACTTTACTTGATAAAGATGGTTTACATACTCTCTGTGCTGTAAATAATATTCTTAAGAGATAATTTGTTAGTGCAAAGACAGAAAGGGTGAAGAAGATGTTGAAGTTAGAGGTGAGGCAATGCTTCTTATATATTATCATGCCTACAGATGTAATGCATACATTAAAATGAAAAAAGAAATCAAGATAAATGATTTTGAGGCAATTAGTTCACTTGAATTGTACATATCCTCTAGCATATTTTCCAAATAAGTGAAATTAAATAACTGCATAAGTCTAGTTCAAAATCAAATTATAGAACAATGAATCAAATATTTCAAAGAAAATGAAAATTCTTTCTCTGGTTCTTAAACATAATTTTGAGAACCAGACTCATAAAAGTGAGTTTCCTTTCCATTTCATTTTATCTAAATATGACTACCCTGAGGCATAGAAGGGAAAAAAGTTAGTTTTTCTAACTACAAAAATAGTTAAAAAATTTCTTACAGCATAGGTTGAATTTTCATCGCTTAAGCTCTTAGCAGGAACTTCAACCTTTATCGCTTTACATGTAATGACTGTAGTTGACTACAAAGAGTTTAGGGTGATGATTTCAGTCACTGGCTCCTCAGTATCTCCCACATTTCTTTTGAAAGTAAGAAAAAATAAATTTATGAGTAATATAAATGTGCCAACATGTCAAAGCAGTAAACTAAATTTTCCTAAATAAAAATAACCCACAAGGGGCTTCCCTGGTGGCGCAGTGGTTGAGAGTCCGCCTGCCGATGCAGGGGACACGGGTTCGTGTCCCGGTCCGGGAAGATCCCACATGCCGCGGAGCGGCTGAGCCCGTGAGCCATGGCCGCTGAGCCTGCTCGTCCGGAGCCTGTGCTCCGCAACGGGAGAGGCCGCCAACAGTGAGAGGCCCGCGTACCACAGAAAACAAACAAACAAACAAACCCCACAAAATACTATTTTATTTTGTTTGTGCTGTGTATAGTAAAATATTTTTTTTAATTATCAGAAAAAAATTTACAAATAAAATTAAAATATTCTTTAATATTCAACTCCAACTTTATGTGTCATCATTTCTAGGGTTCTTTTTGTTTGTTTTTGCCTGCAGCATAGATGTCAATGAAAAATAAACATACATCTCTAAAAGGTAAATAAAAATTGATGAAAATAGTTTTTATTAAAATTACATGTGTATTATTAATAAAATTGAGGATACTTTTCTTTACTCTGAAGATGCAGATCAAGATTAGTGTGATACCTCAATGAGAAGCCTGTGCACCGCAACAAAGAGTAGCCCCCACTCGCTGCAATTAGACAAAGCCCGCACGCAGCAACGAAGATCCAACGCAGCCAAAAAAATATATATATATTTTTTAAAAAAAGATTAGTGTGATAAATTTTAGGATGTTAAGTTTATGTTAGAAGACAAATGATGACTCAGAATTTTTTCTTCAGTTCCATTTTTATATGTTCATTAATGTGCAAGAGAATGGAACATTTTAATTGCTTTGATTTTCAAGCACAGAGTCTCAAGGTAAAAATGAAACAAAATATTTTTAAAACAGAGGGAGGGAAATCTCTACTGTTCTAACACCAGACAGAAAAAAAATTAATTTACCATTATGCAAGAGCAAATTTACATTATATAAGCACTTCCCCCAATAGTGCCAGAGACCTTTTCTTGTTTCTTGGAACATCTAACCTCGTTTCAAAGATTCAGAACTTAGATGGCTCATTTACACAAGGCCACCATGTGGGAGCACAGACATAATCATATGACCGATTTGGCTGAGGTCCCCATCACCTGTGACAGATGATTTGTACTTTGTTCTTTCCGACCCAGGGGAGCTCCCATGTGCCCTGGTGGAAAATGAGGCAGAAGACCTTGTCTACATTATGCGACTTCATATCTTAAGAGAATGTAAACATATCTTCATTATGACCGTAAGTTTTTGGTTATATATTGATCTAGTTTTTAATGAATAAGACAAGTTTGAGAGGTAGAGAAGCTCAAGGGTGAGGCAGTATGGACTCTACAGAGGCTAGAACTGGTGAGAGGCAGTATAGACGAGAGGAGGTATGGACTCAAGACCGCTGAGTTCAGCTCCCATCCCTGAGACCTGCACAGGCAATATCCTACAGCCTTAACTTCCTCATCTGGAAAATGGGCACAATGATCAGTGTCTACCTCAAAGGAGGACTGCTATGAGGAAGAGAGAAATTAATAAATGCAAAATCCTTAGAAATTTCTATGGCTCAAGAAATTCTAGGTCTGAGGATTCTCTAAATTTGCCAGATCGTAATAAATCCAGCCAGTACCATGAAGAGGCTTCTGCATTCAATTATAAGCTTCTATAGCAAATCACCAGTCTTTGAGACAGTTCTTAGATTAACATCTATTACTCGTTCAGTCTTTCATTCTGGGCATTCATTCCATTATGAGCAAGTGTTATCCTCTATGTGAATACACGAATATAAGAACGAAACAGGTTTTTGTTCAGTGAAGTTTTAAACAGTAATGATATCCTATGAGAAAACAAAGCTAAGTTCAAGTTCCATTCCTAACCGAAGCCTTCCTTAGCTGAATTCCTATTGCACCAGGGGAAGGCATCAGATCACTTAGTCTTCAACTGGCAAACACAAGTCTTCAACTGTTTTTCAAATATGACTCTTCTCTAACTGTATTTTACATTTCTGAGTGTTGACTTCTGTCCTTAAATGTCTTAAACCTCGCAGATACCTAAAGGTCTGAAACCTGCATACCACATGTAACATAAAGCTCATGGCATCCCAAAACATATTAAAAAATACTATTGCTATGTGTAAAGGAACTGAAAATCATCTTTCTGAAGTATGGCTTTCTGTCATTCATATATTTGTCAGAGGCTAAGCTATCTTGTAATCATATTGGAAAAATAAGTTCCAGGGGAACTTACGAAATCAGGAGAAATTCTGTAAGTTTATCAACTAATCTAATATCATCAAATCATTAAGTAGGCCCAATTTAAAGATTAAAGGAGTATTCTGGCACTTCTCAGGTATGGCGTCAACCAAGTCTCTGTTTTCACTCTGATGAAAAATGGCTGAAGGTAAACCTGCCTCAAGCTTTTCTCACCACCCTCATCTTATCCCCGATACCTTGAGTTTCCCCACCTCTCACCTCTGTTGAGATAATTATGAGAATAAAATTTCTACGGTTTCTTCTCATGAGAACCAATTTGAAACAAATGAAATGATGAGAGTCAAGCAGCAAACTTTCTTCTGTATATCAATGTGCTCAGGTTGCCATAACCAAATGCTATAGACTGGGTGGTTCGATAATATACACATTTATTTCTAATAGCTCTGGAGGCTAAGACATCCAAGATGAAGGTTCCAGTGGATTTGGTTCCTGGTGTGGGGATAGAGGCCACCAATTCTATGCTATTAGGACCTATCCTTATGATATCACTTAATATTTATTACCTCCTGAAAGCCCTGTCTCCAAATAAAATTGCATTGGGGGTTAGGGCTTCAACATATGAACTTGAGGGGAGACAGCTGAATCAATAGCACCCTGAAAAGGCAAAGAACTATTGTAGCTTTGTGAACAAAAAGGAGGTGGAGAGAGAGTCTATTCTGAAGTATGTGGCTATCATTTTGTACAGTGCTGAGGGCAGTGACCGTCAAACTTTTCTTACAAAGCCATGTGAGGAAAATACCGAGGAGACAGAGATGTGCATGAACGCAGAGCAAGAATATAAACACGGGGCATGATCTGATGATCTGATTTCCTACTCCTAAATGCACTTAAGATGTATTTCTCTGGAGTACATGAATAAATTCATAGAAATGGTTGGAAAAGACTAAGGAGTCAATCTGGGTCAGAATTTACTGAAGCCAAAAAATAGATGAAAATAGATCTTCTACTCACCCTAACTCTTTGAACTATTACTATTCAACTTTACAATCTCTTTTGGTTCCCTCTCCTGCTATTTCCCAAGTTTCACTGTCAAGGAACCGTTCTCTTCCTGCAGTGGAAAGCCCTCCAGCCAGGAAGAGAGCAAACATGTACACCATCTTCGCTCAAGGAGCTACTCATGAGTTTCAAGAATGTTGAAGTTCTTGAAGAGTTCTTCAGTTTTCCTAACTTTTCCTGCCTTTTGTTCTGTTACTCATCTTTGTGATTATCCTTCAAACCCTCTTCAAATTCTCCACACTCCTCTTGAGTTATGGAACCAATACACTCATTAGGGTCTCACCAGTATTGAGCATAACAGTAGGATTACCTTACTATTTTTGAAAATAGCTGGCAAAACTTCAAAACAGAGAGGCACGACAGTTCCTTACTCCATCTCAGCTGCTATTTCTTATTCCAGGGGAGTCTGTCTTTTGAAACTGTAACTAACCACAAGCCTTCAATTATTTTTGACATATAAATCATCTCGAACTAGAGTTTAAATCCCAGAGTGTTGTTCCTTGAAACCTTAATTCTCTTAAACTCCACAGATTCAGTGCCCCCCCCACAGAACTCCCTGGCCCACTGCATATGCAAAATTCTCTGGAGGATGAACGGCAATGTCATCCACAAAGCCAATTTCTTCAAAAGAAAGATGTACTAATTTTTTTCCCTGCTCCACTGATTCCAACCTCTGAATATTTATCTGGAAGATATTAAATGTTTTGCTCAAGATGCCTAAAAGGTGGTCACCTTTCAGATTCAAGAGAAAGAACCTGGAACAGATTCCAGGGAGTTAGCCTAGAGGAAACTGACATACCATGACATTTGAAATTGCTAATTCATTTTGAGACAGTTGCATCCCCTGGGGTCTATTGCCTCAGGATACTTGTCAAAACATGGAAATAAGTACTCTTTGATCTTTGATTTCATTACTTCACAATTGATCTTTCCAGACACTTGGTCTTGAGGGAAAATCCTTAAATGGTGTAACTTAGGGGGCTGTAAGCATTGAGTCTAAGAGGGGACATTCTATTTCTCATCAAAATATGGACAGAGTCAATTCTTCCACTACTTATAGGCACCTCCAAATTAGGAGACATCATCATGACTGAACATAAAACCCTTAGAGTTCATTTAAAATTATGAATATTTTCTCCATAGCAACAATATTTAAAACTTAAAATGTATGAATTACTATATGATGAGATCCCCAGGTAGACAGGAGGAACATGGCTTAATGTCACTCTAATCTATCTTCAGATCACTGCTTAGTAGTTATGCCCTCAAGCTGATACTTTATTTAAATTAAACTGAATACATGGACCCTATTATCTATGTCTCTTGGCTAAATGATGAAAAGCTTGTAGCCTCTGACCTTTAAAATATTTTCTTTTTCTTGATTTTGGGTAAGACTCAGAAAATGTTCAAACAACATGTTGAGTAACAAAAATACTCTGAGCAAACACAAATCATATCCATGATATTTTAAAACATTACTCTTATAATTGAAACCTTTGAAAGTCCTTAATCACACTTACCAATGCCTCCGTTTACAAGCAGATGGGCTCCTACAAGTTTACCATGAAATCTTACTACTTCCTGGGAACGTGAATCAGCCCTTCAAGACCCTCTGCCCAGCTCCATGACCCTGGATGATTCCTTACCTGAACAGGACTACTTCCTGGCTTCTCACACCCGAGAGCAGCTTCCTCTAGCCAGCATCAAGGGCTCAGCCCTTGACAACTCCCATCTGAGTCTGACACATTTTCCTGAGCGATGCTGGTTCTTTAGCTCTTTTGGTCCCGCCTAGGGACCTAGAAACCAAGGGTTTCTGCTTTTTTTTGGCTGCTCTCAGCTGGGGTCCAAGCATTCTTAATGACTTCAACTTCAGATACTCTGCAGTTTCTCGTCAACTCTCTGGATTCCTTTCACTTGGATTTTATATATTTAGGTATTTTGTGATGAACAGATGAATTAGAAATAAATACACGTTAAAAGTTTCAGCCACTACATGTCACACAAACATTTTGAATTTTTAGGAATACTAACAAAAACAACTATATGCAACTTTTTTCAACGACGGTCCTTTTCCAAAGCAGGAAAAAATTATTTACTGTGAATTTCCATATAAGGAGTAATTTTCGAGAAACAGAGTCCTATTTTTAAGTGTTTTTTTTTTTTAAGATGAGAAAGTACTTTTGCAAGAAATCTGCTCAATTTATGTTAATGTAGCCCTTTCTTGTGGTGATTATTTTGCCAAGCTGGGATCAATCTGGGAATTTCAAGTATTATACATCCCCAAACTGGCTTTCACATTAAGTTGGAGCCACAAATTGGAATGTGAATGCATGGGACTCTGGGAGTTACAGCAAAAGGAAATGTACAGACTTTGAAGAAAAAGAGAAGTCCACCCAGCAACCTCTCCTTTCCCTCCGAGTGTTAGGTAATTAACCCTTTGAGTATTTTTCAGGACCATATGGGCTTAGAAGCACCAGCAGGGTTCTTATCCCTTCTCAGTTTACATGCTCTCATTTCCAGGCCTTGAACTGCCATATAATAATATGAAATGCCACCAGATCTTCTCCAACCAGACAACTCCTGAAATCCAAACCTCCTGGGGGCCTCTCCCAAAACTTCCCCTTGGAGTTCATCTAAGAACCTCAGATTCTTCATGTGCAAATCCTAACTCATGACCTCCCCTCCACTAACCCCTCCTACTCCAGGTCCTACTCCTAGGAGCAACACCAACACTGCCCTTTACACACCTATAGCCATTCTCCTTTTTCCTGGAATCATAAATCCCTCAGACACTGAGCTGGTCACACGGCTACCTTCCTTGCAGCAAGGTGTGGCTATGCAGGAAAGAGAAACACTCCCTTCTACTCCTCACGCTCTCACACATTGTTGATGGAATGCAACCCTTTCCCTAATCTCTTCTTCACAGAAAAGCCAGAATGATTCCTCTAAAAAAATCCTTAATGGACTTCCCTGGTGCCGCAGTGGTTAAGAATCCGCCTGCCAATGCAGGGGACGCGGGTTTGAGCCCTGGTCCGGGAAGATCCCACATGCCACGGAGCAAATAAGCCCGTGTGCCACAACTACTGAGCCTGCGCTCTAGAGCCCACGAGCCACAACTACTGAGCCCATGTGCCACAACTGCTGAAGCCCACACACCTAGAGCCCGTGCTCTGCAACAAGAGAAGCCACTGCAATGAGAAGCCCGCGCACCGCAACAAAGAGTAGCCCCCGCTTGCTGCAACTAGAGAAAGGCTGCACGCAGCAACGAGGATGCAACGCAGCCAAAAATAAATAAATAAATTTATTAAAAAAAAAAATCCTTATATTAGTTCATTCCGTAGCTCTGATGGGGTTCAGGGCAGGCAGCCCCAGCATGTGTCACTTTGGCACGTGGATTATCTTGATCTGAAGACAATCAAGGCCCAGCAGACTCAGGAAGGGCTTTTTACTTCCCCTTTAACTGCCTAAAAGCATTTAGATAGAAGACCTGGTCCAGGAAGAGAACCATCACCATGCATAACTATAAAGAGTGTGGACTGGTGTGAGAAGCTGGGGGGAGCCAGGCAGGGTGTTTGCTCAAAGTCCCCTCTGTGTCCCATGGCTTCTACCTGGCATGGCAAACATTTGTTTACCAAACATTTGCTCTTCCCACCGTCCTGTGAATTGTCTTCCTTCCCTTTGAAGCCCCAGACCCCTCCTCCCTTCCCCTGAGCTCAGGATGGCGCATAAGCCTCAGTTGCCTGACCGTCTGGGAGCTTCTCATATCTATGTGAGAGTCCCATATGTACAAAATTAAATTTGTTTTTCTCCAGTTAATCTGTCTTATGTCAATTTAAATTAAAATACCTAGAAGGGTAGAAGAAAAATTTTCTTCCCTTACAGTTCAAAGTCTTACAATGGCTTCGCAGATCAATTAGTACAGAATTCAAAGTCCTTACAATGGTCTACTTGGCCTTGCATGAAGTGCTCCTCCTCCACTCATCTCTGGCTTGATTCCATTTACTCACCATTTTCCTGCTCTCCCTTCTAGGCTTGATGGCTCCTTTCTGCCTCTCCTCCAATACCCCAACCCTAGGGCCTTTGCTGATGGCTGGTTCCCTTGCCTGGGCTTCTTCTGGTCTCTCTTCGAATGTGACCTTACTAAAAACGACTTTCTTGAACACTCTCTATAAAAAAACACAGGAGCTTCCCCCCACTGCCATGATTCTCTGTTGCCTTAATACACTTAGTAAGACTGATTTCACTTGACACTGTGTATTTACATATGTTCCTTCTATCTGCCCCTTACTAGGATATAACCTCTATGAAGGCACAACTTTTTCTGTTCTTTCTGCTGTCAGAGCCTCAGTACCTAAAAGAATGTTTGGCACAGAGTATGTAGTCAATAAACATCCCAGTTTTAGGATCTCTCAAAAGAGAAAGTATACTCTTTTTGAAGACATAGTGCAAGGTTGGTGAAGTATAGGAAATACCAAATACAAAATAATTTTCCTATATTTGTGGAGGGAGTTTATGTTTTTTAATGTGCAGCGTTTTCAAAAATCTAATTCATGAGCCCCACTATTTTACAATTTTTCACTCTTATTAAAGAACACTCTAATCGAGAAATTTACATTTTTATTCATGTTATCACTGTTTTATGCGAATGTTTACTTAACCTAAGCTTCAATGTAAATCTCTTTGTATACAAAGGTAGTGCTCAGAGCCAAGGCAACACTTGGCTGCATTAATGTTTTATTATTCATCATTCTTCCTGCAACTAAAACTTGTGACACTTCAATACAGAATCCTCCCCAGAAAAAAAATAAACTGAGAAAATCTCATTCTGCATCTTTCAACAAAACAAATTAGTGACATTCAAACAAATCACATTTTTACTCTAATTCTTACTAAAAACTTCCATGGAGAGACCTAGTGACGTTTACCTTATTTTAAAACAAAAAGTATATTTTCAGTCTTTATTCTCTGAGCTAAATCTTTAATTGTGACTTAATCAATGGTGAATTTAACATAATATTGGGACCAAAGCGACAGAGTCTTTCATTTGACTGTCAAAAACATGAGAGTAAATAAGATTTCAGCACAAGATTAACTGTCCTAAGAACACAAAATGACTTAAAGGACTTTACAAGTGTCTGTGTTACTGCAACTTATTATGCCCAGTGAGTATCTTTCTTTTTTGACCTTGTAACACAGATTCCTCAAAGCACCACCATCACTACTTTGCTACCTGAATTTGAGTTATATACTATGTATAAACGAAAGCAAATAAATAACTACAAGTCTTGACTTTTTATTAACTTAGTACACATGAGTAGTTTTATATTATTTCAATAAAAGAGTCTTAAGAAAAAGATTAATATTGAGAAAAAAAGTCAGTTGTTTATAAACAAACTAAACTAAGAGAAGAAAAAGTAACTGTAGAATTTTAGACTGAATGTAGAAAAGAATACAGTAAGGCAGACTAAGATAAAAACCTACCAGAGAGGAGCTTCAAGATGGCAGAAGAGTAAGACATGGAGATCAACTTCCTCCCCACAAATACATCAGAAATACATCAACATGTGGAACAACTCCTACAACTGAACACCTACAGAACGCTGGCAGAAGACCTCAGACCTCCCAAAAGTCAAGAATCTCCCCAAGTACCTGGGTAGGGTAAAATTAAAAAGGAAAAACAGAGACAAAAGAATAGGGACAGGATCCACACCAGTGGGAGGGAGCCGTGAAGGAGGAAAGGATTCCACACACTAGAAGCCCCTTCGTGGGCACAGACTGCGGGTGGCGGAGGGGAGAATCTTCGGAGCCACGGAGGAAAGCGCAGCAACAGGGGTGCAGAGGGCAAAGCAGAGAGATTCCCGCATGGAGGATCGGTGCCGACCAGCCCTCACCAGCCCAAGAGGCCTGCCTGCTCACCCGCCGGGGTGGGCGGGGGCTGGGAGCTGAGGGTCGGGCTTCGGAGGTCAGATCGCAGGGAGAGGACTGGGGTTGGTGGCGTGAACACAGCCTGAAGGGGCCGAGTGCGCCACGGCTAGCCGGGAGGGAGTCCGGGAAAAAGTCGGGAACTGCCAAAGAGACGAGACTTTTTCTTGCCTCTGTTTCCTGGTGCGCGAGGAGAGGGGATTAAGAGCTCCACTTAAAGGAGCTCCAGAGACGGGCGTGAGCTGCGGCTATCAGCACGGACCCCAGAGACGGGCATGGGACGCTAACGCTGCTGCCGCTGCCACCAAGAAGCCTGTGTGCAAGCCCAAGTCACTCTCCACACCTCCCCTCCCGGGAGCCTGTGCAGCCCGCCGCTGCCAGGGTCCCGTGATCCAGGGACAACTTCCCCGGAAGAACGCACGGTGCGCCTCAGGATGGTGCAACGTCCTGTCTGCCTCTGCCGCCGCAGGCTCGCCTCGCATCCGAACCCCTCCCTCCCCCCGGCCTGAGTGAGCCAGAGCTCCTGAATCAGCTGCTCCTTTAACCCCGTCCTGTCTGAGAGAAGAACAGACGCCCTTGACCTACAAGTAGAGGTGGATCCAAATCCAAAGCTTAACCCCAGGAGCTGTGAAAACAAAGAAAAGAAAGGGAAATCTCTCCCAGCAGCCTCAGGAGCAGCAGATTAAATCTCCACAAACAACTTCATGTACCCTGCATCTGTGGAATACCTGAATAGACAACGAATCATCCTAAGTTGAGGAGGTGGACATTGGGAGCAATGATATATATATATATATATTTTTTCCCCTTTTTCTCTTTCTGTGAGTGTGTATGTGTATGCTTCTGTGTGTGATTTTGTCTGTATAGCTTTACTTTTACCATTTGTCCTAGGGTTCTATCTGTCCTTTTTTTTTTTTTTTTTTTTGATAGTTTTTAGTGCTTGTTATCATTGGTGGATTTGTTTTTTGGTTTGGTTGCTCTCTTCTTTCTTTCTTTTTTTTTATTACTTAAAAATTTTTTTTAATAATTATTTTTTATTTTAATAACTTTATTTTATTCTATTTTATTTTCTTCTTTCTTTCTTTTTTTTCTCCCTTTTACTCTGAGCTGTCTGGAGGACAGGCTCTTAGTGCTCCAGCCAGGAGTGGGGGCTGTGCCTTTGAGGTGGGAGAGCCAAGTTCAGGACATTGGTTCACAAGAGACCTCCCAGCTCCACGTAATATCAAACGGCGAAAATCTCCCAGACATCTCCATCTCAACGCCAAGACCCAGATCCACCCTCATCCACCAGAACACAAGCACTAGTCCCCTCCACCGGGAAGCCTACACAACCCACTGAACCCACTGTAGCCACTGGGGGCAGACACGAAAAACAATGGGAACTGTGAACCTGCAGCCTGCAAAAAGGAGACCCCAAACACAGTAAGTTAAGCAAAATGAGAAGACAGAGAGAAACACACAGCAGATGAAGTACCAAGGCAAAACCCACCAGACCTAACAAATGAAGAGGAAATAGGCAGTCTACCTGAAAAAGAATTCAGAATAATGACAGTAAAGATGATCCAAAATCTTGGAAATAGAATGGAGAAAATACAAGAAACGTTTAACAAGGACCTAAAAAACTAAAGAGCAAAGAAACAGTGATGAACAACACAATAATTGAAATTAAAAATTCTCTGGAAGGGATCAATAGCAGAATAACTGAGGCAGAAGAACGGATAAGTGACCTGGAAAAAAAAATAGTGGAAATAACTACTGCAGAGCAGAATAAAGAAAAAAGAATGAAAAGAACTGAAGACAGACTCAGAGACCTCTGGGACAACATTAAACGCACCAACATTTGAATTACAGGGGTCCCAGAAAAAGAAGAGAAAAAGAAAGGGACTGAGAAAATATCTGAAGAGATTATAGTTGAAAAATTCCCTAATATGGGAAAGGATAATCAAGTCTAGGAAAAGCTAAGAGAATTCAGCACCACCAAAACCAGCTTTACAATAAATGCTAAAGGAACTTCTCTAGGCAGGAAACATAAGAGAAGGAAAAAACCTACAATAACAAACCCAAAACAATTAAGAAAATGGTAACAGGAACATACATATTGATAATGACCTTAAATGTAAATGGAGTAAATGCTCCAACCAAAAGACATAGACTGGCTAAATAGATACAAAAACAAGACCCATATATATGCCGTCTACAAGAGACCCACTTCAGACCTAGGGACACATAAAGACTGACAGTGAGGGGATGGAAAAAGATACTGCATGCAAATGGAAATCAAAAGAAATCTGGAGTAGCAATTCTTATATCAAACAAAATAGACGTTAAATAAAGACTATTACAAGAAACAAAGGGGGACACTACATAATGATCAAGGGATCAACCCAAGAAGAAGATATAACAATTTAAATATTTATGCACCCAACATAGGAGCACCTCAATACATCAGGCAAATACTAACAGCCATAAAAGGGGAAATCAACAGTAACACAATCATAGCAGGGGACATTAACACCACATTTTCACCAATGGACAGATCATTCAAAATAAAAATAAATAAGGAAACACAAGCTTTAAATGATACATTAAACAAGATGGACTTAATTGATATTTTTAGGACATTCCATTGAAAAACAACAGAATACACTTTCTTCTCAAGTGCTCATGGAACATTCTCCAGGATAGATCATACCTTTTGTCACAAATCAAGCCTTGGTAAATTTAAGAAAATTGAAATTGTATCAAGTATATTTTCAGGCCACAATGCTATGAGAGTAGATATCAATTACAGGAAAAAATGTGTAAAAAATACAAACACATGGAGGCTAAACAAGACACTACTAAATAACCAAGAGATCACTGAAGAAATCAAAGAGGAACTCAAAAATACCTAGAAATAAATGACAATGAAAACACGATGATGACCCAAAACCTATGGGATGCAGCAAAAGCAGTTCTAAGAGGGAAGTTTATAGCAATACATTCCTACCTTAAGAAACAGGAAACATCTCGAATAAACAACCTAACCTTACACCTAAAACAATTAGAGAAAGAATAACAAAAAAACCCCAAAGAGAGCAGAAGGAAAGAAATCATAAAGATCAGATCAGAAATAAATGAAGGAAATGATAGCAAAGATCAATAAAACTAAAAGCTGGTTCTTTGAGAAGATAAACTAAATTGATAAACCATTAGTCAGACTCATCAAGAAAAAAAGGGAGACGACTCAAACCAAAAGAATTAGAAATGAAAAAGAAGTAACAATGGACACTGAAGAAATACAAAGGATCATGAGACATTACTACAAGCAACTACATGCCAATAAAATGGACAACCTGGAAGAAATGGACAAATTCTTAGAAATGCACATCCTTCCGAGACTGAACCAAGAAGTAATAGAAAATATGAACAGACCAATCACAAGCACTGAAATTGAAACTGTGATTAAAAATCTTCCAAAGAAAGAAAACTACAGGCCAATATCATTGATGAACATAGATGCAAAAATCCTCAACAAAACAGTAGCAAACAGAATCCAACAGCACATTCAAAGGATCACACACCATGATCAAGTGGGGTTTATCCCAGGAATGCAAGGATTCTTAAATATACGCAAATCAATCAATGTGATACACCCTATTAACAAACTGAAGGAGAAAAACCACATGATCATCTCAATAGATGCAGAGAAAGCTTTCAACAAAATTCAACACCCATTTATGATCAAACCTCTCCAGGAAGTAGGCATAGAGGGTACTTTCCTCAACATAATAAAGGCCATATATGACAAACCCACAGCCAACATCGTCCTCAATGGTGAAAAACTGAAACCATTTCCACTAAGATCTGAAACAAGACAAGGTTGCCCACTCTCACCACTATTATTCAACATAGTTTTGGAAGTTTTAGCCATAGCAATCAGAGAAGAAAAAGAAATAAAAGGAATCCAAATTGGAAAAGAAGAAGTAAAGCTGTCACTCTTTGCAGATGACATGATACTATACACAGAGAATCCTAAAGATGCTACCAGAAAACTGATAGAGTTAATCAAAGAATTTGGTAAAGCAGCAGGATACAAAATTAATGCACAGAAATCATTTGCATTCCCATACACTAATGATGAAAAATCTGAAAGTGAAATTAAGAAAACACCCCCATTTACCATTGCAACAAAAAGAATAAAATATCTAGGAATAAACCTACTTAAGGAGACAAAAGACCTGTATGCAGAAAATTATAAGACACTGATGAAAGAAATTAAAGGTGATACAAATAGATGGAGAGATATACCATG